>NC_134828.1:106291668-106571945 GCF_004210375.1 Tachypleus tridentatus
AAGTTAAAAACATTAGATAACAATGTAAAATATGTTAAACACTTTGGCCAGTGTTATTGTATTCTATAACTGGTTATTGTTTAACTACTATTTCGTTGTAAAGTATCTAAATTTATATAAACTAGGAGGATAACATTTAACTTTTTTTATTGTTGGATATACAAAACATAATATTTATGGTTACAACTTTTTACCATGTTAACCTGGCATCCCCAGGCACAACGCTGTAACCATACATATTATATCGAACAATAAAAAAAATAGTTTTAAATAACAGGGCGCTTTCTTTAATTATTTGGCACAACAACAGCAAAATGTACAAAAAATTAAAATGTTTATATTTGCTGTTAAGAACATGTGTTTGCTATACATGCATTTTTCAATGATCAGGTGGTTATGTCGTTCGACTCGCAATATGAGGGTCCCGGGTTCAAATCCCTGTCGCACTAAACATACTCGTCCTTTCAGCCATGAGGACGTTATAATATTAGTAAATATCAGCTTAAACATTTGCAGTGGGTGGTGCTGAGAAGTTACGTTATTTCTGGTGTACACTTTAAAGTTTAGAATAGCACTAATACTAAATCCAACAAACAAGTAATCTTATGATTAACGAGAAACCCACTTAAAGTGTGTGTGTGTGTTTTTTTCTTATAGCAAATCCACATTAGACCATCTGCTGAGTCCATCGAGGGGAATCGAACCCCTGATTTTAGCGTTGTAAATCCGTAGACTTACTGTTGAACAGCGAGGAAACCCAATTAAATAAAAATGTATTATCAAGGCGGCTGGTATGGGTATTAAAACTTCAATTAAAATAAAGTAGATAACAAAGTTTCAACCTTCTCCAGGCTAATAAGATGATGTAATTACTATTAATCAGCTACTCAGTGGTATGTCTACCTTCTCCAGGTTAAGAAGATGATGTAATTACTATTAATCAGCTACTCAGTGGTATGTCTACGAACTTGTACTGCTTAAAACCGGGTTTGAATACCGGTGGTACGCAGAAAACAGATAGCCTTTTGTGTAGCTTTGTGTTCAATAAGAAACATACATACATGCTATTAACCATAAAAATTACTATAAGTGCTTTTATTCTAAGCTTGCTTCTGTCGTGTAAACAAATGAACTGCACCCGATTACACTCACGTGCTGACAGTTCATATTGTTATCGATTGTTATCCTGCTAAACACAACAGTTTCTAATCAGATTAATGTCCATAAAACTACGGTTGGTTATCCTTTCATCAGTAGTGTAGTGACTGTATTCATGGATTACAGGATAAATAAAAAGCTTTATTTATTTATTTATTTTATTTATTTAATAAATAAATTAAATAGCCTAACATCACAGTTCAGCTTGCTGCTATATGATGAAAATATTCTGGTGTACAAGAGAGAAACTGGCAGAGATAAAACAAAACAAGATGCAACTATTCATAAACAGGATCAGCAAATGGATCAATAACGTAGGAAAGGTAATTAATCCTATCAAAACTACAGACAAAACATAATAATTAAAAGATATGTTGATAAGCACAAATCAGCACTATCCTGTGAGGCCACTGCTATTTTTCTGCACGTGTACAAAATTATCCTTTAGGCCTTGCATTCTAAAGAACATTTGTCCTGTAACCTTGTCCGCGTCCTTTTATGGTGGGAAATTGAAGCTTCATAAAAGTCCCATGGATTCCAGTAAAGCAGAAGATATCATAACGTGACTAAGGGGACATTCACGAGTGGATATATCAGATACTTATATATATATTTTTACTATGAGATCTACTCATTGGAATGAATACTTGAAAATTTAAAGATTTGTCAGATATTGAGGCAGATATCATAACCACACATCGTTCTTAAATTAATGCTATAAAAAAAGCTGTTCTTGTATTCATCATGTTGTAATATGTTTGAATGAATTTCATGAAAACTACACGAGGACTATCTGCAGTAACTGTCCCTAATACATCAGTGAAAAACTAGAAGGAAAGCAACACCTCCATTTGCCAATTCTTAAGCTACTCTTCTTCCCAAAGACGTGTGGGATTTAAAATCACATTATAACACCCCCATGGTGAAAGGGCGAACTTCTTATGTTAGGAGGGGGATTCGAACTGGCAGATTGTGAGTCGAATGCCCTGAGCACTTTGTCATGCCAGGTTTATTTTATGGAGCAAAATATTCTAAATAAGGTTGGGGAAGCATTGAATGTTCCCACAAAACGGTCCAGCTCCCACACAAAACTACCAACACCAAGCATTAAGTGTGGGACATTCTGACCTACAGAATATATCGTTTTTGGGGTTAGTGGAATGCTATTGGAAGTTTCTACCAAGCTAAGCTGATGTCACACCACTGCCTAACCTGACCAAGAAAGACCAACCAAACAAAATGAAAAGGTATAAGCCATAGCAGATGGTATTTCAGAAGTTGAAAAGCATGTAGGTATATCACTAATTCTCAGAATACCAAACTCCAACAAACCATTAATTGTTTAGGCAGTGAATCAAACATTGGAATTTGAAAAGTGCATCTGAAAGAACACGTAGTCGGACGGTTCCCATAATGCACGTCAATTAAAAAGCTGTTGATGAGGGAAAATAACTACTTTGTGATTGAATGAAATTCTTTGTTCACCACATTAAACACTGGTAAACTCCAAAACTATCTATATGTAAAGAAGGTAATCATCCAAATGAGCTATCAGCCTCTTGCCTACATCCAGATGTGATCAAACGACAGTGGAAGTATCATGAAATAAGCATTGTACCAGTCCCATATTGAGTTCATCAATGGGACGGCAAACGTTGGTGCATACTGTATGAGCAGAATTCGTGCATAAACTGGACACAGTTTCGTAATAATATAAAATATATTGTAAATACTTTTCTTCAAGAGGATATTATTATTAAATATACACGACAATTTCAACTTAATTATGGCAAGAGTGTCATTGATAGAAATAATAATTTATTGCACATTTGTTTATGTATCTGTTTTCGAATCGTACGTTGTGTAGCTCATCAGTTGTGAATTGATGATTGCTCTTCAATTGCATTATGTTACTAGAACCAAAAGTTCTTCTCGTTGTTTTCGTCACAATATCTCTTAATGTGTGTAATGTTCTAGGCCTTAATGGGGCTATAATACATGCGTTGAAAACTTGGAGAGATATAATTATACATAAAAGTGTTGGACACATCTGGACTGAATGATCCTGAGTTTAGCCATAACGATCGTATAGTGGCGATTTCTGAAGGGAACTTATCACAGAGTGTACTGCAATAATACAGTAGAGAATAATAATTTGTTTTGTAAATTGTGTTCTAAAGTAAATGAAATTTGGTATTTGTAGCTCTGGATACAACTGTGCTAACCAACAGTGTAAAGCAAATTTGTATATACGTGTGACTTGTTTTAATATATTCTTTTAAAATAAGTGGATTGTGTACTGTTGGTTTAATACTGACATTGATCACCAACAAGTCACGGATACTTATTATAAGGAATCCGGCCCGTCTATAAAACCTAACACTAAACAACTGGAATAACAGGCACATTGCACTAATCTTCGGGTATAATTCTAATTATAGTTTGGTCAATAAACACACTATGTTGTTGTTGATTGATGCCGGTTAAAGTATGACTTAGTAAACATGACATGTGCCTTCAAGTATTATTGTCTAAAATCTCATATAGTACACATGCTGTAATGTTATTTAAGTTGGTACGATATATACTGTAGTTACGTTTTTTGCTAACATTCTTACAATAATTCATATTCAAGATTTATATACTTTCTTATATCTGTAGAAACAGATATAATTTAAATTATATTATATAATTTAAACTTTATATCAAAACTGCTGATTAATGTTGGACTTTATATTTAAGGACTTGCTCAGTGTTCAACGTCTGAAATCCAAGAAAACTACTTCGACACCAGTTTGAACTCAAATTTAATAAGCGAACTTTCCTAATTTTTACTAAATAAATTTACTAAGGCTAGTGCACTTCATAAGAATGATGTTTCATATCTCTTGCTGTCTTTGGAACCATAAAAGCTATTGTTTTCACTCTGATGGCTACGATTAATACTCCACAGATTAGAGTGAATTAAATTAGGACTAATCCTAGCATTCTGATGGCTACGATTAATACTATGCAGATTAGAGTGAATTAAATTAGGACTAATCCTAGCACTTGGATGGCTACGATTAATACTCCACAGATTACAGCGAATTAAATTTGAACTAATCCTAGCACTTGGATGGCTTCGATTAATACTCTACAGATTACAGTGAATTAAATTAGGACTAATCCTAGCACTTGGATGGCTACGATTAATACTCTACAGATTACAGTGAATTAAATTAGGACTAATCCTAGTTTCGTGTACATTTTGTCGAAATTACTGTTAACACTTCTCTTCTTCAACGATCTAAGTTATTTCAATGTTACATTTGTCTGTCAAAAAATGCTTTTTTTACTCAGGTCACAACTCAATAACCATTACATTCATGATTTATAGACAATAAAGAACACACAGTCTTCCTGTAAAGTTGTTTCTATAGAGTAGCTTAAGTTAAGCCTAAAAGGCTTACTTTCGTAAATTTTTAAACAAGATATTGTAAACCAGTTCCTCTTTTATTCTGTATAACACATGACAGTTCTTCCTGAACAGTATCAATAAATTAAAGAATAATTGAATATTAATTTCGTTTCAACAGCTCACCAGAATGACATCAATCTGAACGTGGCTTTAGTTGTACCTATGAAGGTCTTTTGTTAGTTTTACGTTCATTAGTTCTTCATTTGAAGTGCAGAGATTTACAAAAGCCTATCTTTCCTATCCATCACTTGGAATCCAAATCCGAACTTTACTGTTAAAATCCCTCTAGCTCCTTGAGTTACAAATTATCCAAAATACACGACGATACATTATAGACAATAAATTTATGGTAAACTTTTAAAAACAACAAGTTGCTATTAACCAAGTTATTTTATCCGTGGTTCTCAGTGTTGTAGTCATACTAATATCTATGGCTTGAAAGATATTTATTAGCAACGCACGTAGTTATGTGTTTGTTTTATGACAAACTCGTGTTGATAGCTACATTTCACGTAATGTTAATATATGTTACATAATTGTATTTGTATTTACTCAGAATAGTGAACTATGACATTACTACTACAGTTAAAGATCCGTGGCCTGAAGACACCGATCCTAAGGAGGTATTTGTCCTTTTATCTGTATGTAAGTACACTACATGTAACACTTAAACTGAAGGGATTATATGTTTATCTACACCATTTATGGTGTGTAAGAATTTGATACAGGTGTTTTCATTCAACTGTATAAAATGTATAATGTAATATACAGTATAGTGACATGTATTTTTAACCTGATTATATGGATGCACATTTGGGAAATATCTACTTTAACTATACAACTGAAAATGAAGATATTTGATGTAGGAACTATTAAACTGCACTATTTACACTAACGTCGGTTTTATTGAGAGATATGTGATTTTATCTTATAATGTGATACTTGGACATTTCTAGCAGAACAAGTTACCGAAGTGTTTAGCTTTAGATATCCATACGTTTGTTAATGATTGTATCGTTAACTCCAGATGGAAGTCACATTTAGGCTTACCAGCTGATTCATGTTTCACTAAAAGTACTTTTAATAAATAATAAAAGGAAAACAATTATGTTAAGAAGTGCATTAGATTACATGTATTCATATGTCAATATGTACTTCGTAAGTGTAAATATGATGTCGTAACTCTAACTACCATCTGATTGGCTGCCTCACACGTAAGGACGCTTTGCTAGCTCGCTATTACACGCTGTCATGATTGATCATTACGTTATAATACCACAGTAATAATGGACGAAAGTATTTTTCTAGGATGAATTAATTTTAAATGAAGTAATTAACTATCGAATTAATGATTAATTATTTTCATGTTGAGTCACTATATTATAACCGCTTGCCATGGCTACCTAGAAACACGTTGTCTACTTTGTGGAACTATAACACAACCGTCTGCACCGGACATTGAATACAAACGAAAATCAGGAGTAATCAGGGAAAACACTTTTTTTAATAATATGTTTGAACTGATTAAACAATTATATAATAACGTATTAGAAACAGAAACGCAATTAAATACGTTATTGCTGGTAAACAGTTAACTGTCTATTTCTCAGAGTTCCTACGTGATGAACCAAAACCAAAACTATATTTGTTCATACCCAACAGGTACCTGTCACAATCAGCAAAAACTTTTCAGGAAGCAAAACTTCTCAAAAAATTGTTGTGCAGTGTAATCACAAAATCTGCAGTTTTGATGTTGTTTCCATGGATACAATGACATCACTAGAGGCAGCACAAACCCTAGGACTAGAAATAATATCAACTACTCTAACAAATTTTATTAAAACCCAAACATGTAAATTTTGAAAGATTTGTTCCACTTTTCGTTATGAACTAATCGATAACCTCCACATGAACAGCTCTCTGTCACGTGGATTATGTGAATTGTTTATAAAGAGAATAGAAGGTCACGCGATTAATACAGCTCTATATCTTCCGTACACTGGTTTAGATACGTTCATGAAGGCCCGAATCCACTGGCAAAGTAGTACGTTTGCGGACTTATAATATTAGAAAAGTGATTTCCATCCTCGTGGTGGGCAGCATACAGATGGTTAACTTTGTACTTAACTACAAGCAAACAAGGCCTGGCAAGGTCAAGTGGGTGAGGAAGTCGACTCGTAATCTTAGGGTCGCGGGTTCGAATCCTTATCACACCAAACATGCTCGCCCTTTCAGCCGTGGAGGTGTTATTCAGTGACAGTCAATCCCACTACTCGTTGGTAAAAGAGTAGCCCAGAGTTGGTGGTGAGTGGTGATAACTAGCTTCCTTCCCTCTAGTATTACACTGCAAAATTATGGACGGCTAGCGCAGATAGCTCTCGTGTAGCTTTGTGCGAAATTCGAAACAAACCAAACCAAGCAAACAAACATTCACCAACAGTCATTTCTATAACACCTAAACAACATTCACTCTAACATCCAATTCGTTCATAAAGAGGAGAATTAAAACCAGGTTTTTAATTAAATGAATACACTAATAGGACAATTTTAACACGAAAAGTTTTCGCAAATCTGGTAAAGGTCATGACTGTATATAGTGAAACTTGGCCCACTGAAGTCAACATAAACAACAACGCGTTATCATGTATTTACAATCCAGCCTTTAATGTGTATAGCAGCAGCAACCTTCAACATGAACTAGAATCAACATTTGACATATTCGTTAAGAAATGTCATTTCCCCTAAGCACAATGTCAGTGGAACCTGAGTCGAATATAAAAGGAAACTCAATAGCGTAAACATTGAAAGAAGAAACAACGTGAACTACATCAAGAAACAAAAATACACAAACTCGGATACATTAAATGGTGTCTTACCATATCATGGCTACGTAACCAAAAATATCATAAACGTTTGGAAATATATATTATAAAAATTCAGTGTGATAAAGTTGTTTATATTCAGAAACCGAGTATTAAAATTAAAGTTATTCTGACGAAGGTTTGTTTTGGTAACTTAAGCGAAGAAAGCATTTGCAAGTGTCAATGTGATAGATTACATTAACACTTACATTCGCGAAACGGAACACAACGTAAGCATTAGGATAAAAGAAAATTCCAATCCCCCATATCCTCTATGACACAATTACAAACACAGTACAAGGAATCGACACACAATTAACATTAACAACATCAATAGAAGAAAAACAAAAGAAGCATTTATTAATCGTAAACTAAAACCTAATTCATATAAAAGCAGTTATCTGGTGATGGCCATACGAGTGGTTGAAACATCGTAAAAAAGTTAAATATATTTAAAATATCCACACAAAGCTGTAGATTAACGTTGTGATTTAATATAAATCTTCCTTACAGACTAACTGGACCGGACCCACTGTATGTTTTTCATCTCCAAACATCTTAACCTTACAAGCTGTAACATGTAACTCAGAGCCACCTGGAGGCATACAATATAAACAAACTATTATTCGTAAAATTTTTGCTTTTTTTGCTATTTGTAAATTATATTTTTTTAAAAGTTGTCACTAATTATCTTTAGTTTCTTTGTAGAATTCTTAATATATTTTTGGCGGTTTACTTTGTGGTGTTTATCCGTCAATATAATCACATTTTGACACACAGGAAAGGCCCCCAGTGACTCAGCGGTGTGTCTGCCGACTTACTAAGCTAAAATCCGCGTTTCGATACACGTGGTTGGCAGAGCACAAATAGTTCATTGTGTAGCTTTGTGCTTAATTCAAAAACAACAGCAACAAACAGTAAATATTAAAAACGAAAAGTTCTGAATTTTTGTTTGTCAATTTTGAAGTATAATGAATATTTTCTCATCATTTTATAGAAGAAAAATGTGGAATCTGTTTTTTAACGTGTGGTCAGACGTCGCGCGCAGAAAACCTAGAATTTCAACCTTGGAGAAAGAAAGGTAATCATTATAGAAATAAACCTTAATTACCGATATGATAATAAATGTTGTTTTTATTTATTAGTTTTAAAGGCTGATGTTTACAAGAAATATCATTGGTCAGTTTATAAAACATATGTAAGAAATAAAAAAATGACAATAATCCGTTCATAGAAAAAGATAAATTATATATATATATATATGTAGACCATTTTCGGTATTTTTAAACAACCATAAAAGTTCGTCAACAATTACGGGAAACCAAAGCCTACCAGATTTCACCCCTCTATTTCTCACTCGCCGTCCATATAAGAATGAGTAATGTTTTCTTCCCAACATCAACTCTTGTCTCAGGATTCAGTGATGACAGTTATTTTTAAAAACATCCATTACAGTAATGAAATAGGTTTTTAACAAAATTTCTTGTAAATACTGAATTATCATTCAACAACTTGTCTTCATAATGAACAACAGATTAATTTCACTCATTGCTGAATAAAGTCTTCATATAAAAACTCCCTTCTTGACATTTTATTTTTCATTTGTAAAGCGGAAAAATTGCCAAATTTTGGAAAATATTTTCGCTGATGTTAGCGATTAAATTTAACTCAAAAGGAGATAATGAATCAAAAAGAGGAAGTATTATATAAGAAACAGTGGAATTTCACTCGTGTAAATCACAAAATCGAATGTGATTCACTGACCGACCGATCAACACTTGGATTTTATATTAACGATGGTTCCATCACAAATTTTAATTTCAAACTTATGATAAAGACATTTTCAATACACAGTTGGAGGACAAAAATATTGAAACACCTGGGTAAATTAGGTTATCACACAGGTGTGGCTCGTCTATTATTTAAACATATATCACCCTATCATAGGGTCATGGATAAAGTTGCTGGACAGGCCTGGTTTCCTGTAATCATGGCTAGTATGGCTGGAAAAGACCTCAGTGAACCTGAAAGAGGGATGATCATTGGAGTGTACTTACCAGAAGCTTCAGTGGCCAAAACAGCTCAACTTGCCCATACTCCACGAACAATGGTGCCTAAGGTGATGTCAGGATGGAGCTGCTAGAGAAAGACATCATCACTAAAAGGTAACAATGAGTGGAACCGCATACTCCAAGATCATGATGTCTATGTATTAACTCGAACTGCGCTTTAAAACAGACGAGAAACCAAATATCAACTGACGGCAAATTTTAATCTGAGGTTAAAGAAGCCATTTTTATCAAAAATGGTCCACTGAGAACTTACAGATGCGATACCACAGTCGATTTCAATGCATAAACAGCTAATTACACCTGGAAAAGCACAGTTGTGCATTCAATAATTCAAACAGCACAAACTATGGACTACTAAGCAGTGGAAAAATATAATAATATAGATATATCATCTTTCACCATGTTTTTCGCTTGTGGTCCCAATCTAAAGAACCTTAAAGCTGTGAGTGCTTGGTTTCAGCTTTGAAGGTGTCTGTTGGTTCTGTAATAGTTTGGGTTTGGTTGCACTCATACAGAGGAATGACTTTCAAGATGACAATGCCCTCGTCCATAGAGCACAAGTAGTGTCACAGTCTTCCTGTGTAATTCTAAACATTAGTAGACCATGTCCCGTCGCATACAAGCCATATTGGCTGCGAGTGGTGGTACAATACCCTGTTAATAGATGTTATATAGGGTGTTTTCAATTTTTAGGCCACTACCTGTTTATTAAAGAAGTACTCATAAAAACAAGACAAAATGGTGATGATATAACCTCTTGAGTTATTTTAACAGATATTATTTTAAAATATTAAGTCAGTTGAATATAGAACAAATGCTCTAGAAGAATTGGAAGAAAAGTACATACAGAAATTTGACGAACTGAGTTGTTGGAAAGGTAGCATCCTATAACAGTGCCACGTTGAAAGTTACTGAGTTCTTCAGTATGACCCATTCTACTGCCAATGCATGTCTATGGAGATTTCATGACTGTATGCTTGGTTTTACGCACCTGTTAGTAATAGGTGTGACTGAAATAGCCGAATCTACTAATTAGGAGGGGTGTCCACATATATTTGGCCATGTAGTGTATATACCAGTGTGGTGGCAAAGTGATACGATACACGTACAGTAGTGAGAAACCATGATACGATTATACTGATAAATCATCCGATGCGATATGGATTACGTATATTCACGAAATTTGATACGCTTTAAGTGAATATTATGATAGTTTCGTATAAAAAAATTCGAATTTTATTGAAGTATTTTTGCTAAAAATTAATGTTTCAAAGTATGAAATCAAAGTAGTCACTGCTTTGAGTATACAGCGATTTTTATGTTAATATTAAAAATACTTTTCTCCATCTATCAATCAATAAAATTCATTTTGTGCTGGATTTTTGGTTTTTTAAGTTCACTCAAAGCTGATCTGTGTTAGCCGTCCCTAATTTAGCAATGTAAGACTAGAGGGAAGGTAGTCATCACCACCCACAGCCAACTCTTGGGTTACTCTTTTACCAATAAATAGTGGGATTGACTGTCACATTGTAATGTCCCCACGATGAGAGGGTGAGCATATTTGGTGTGACGGGGATTCGAACCCGCGACCCGTTCATTTTGTGTATTCTCTAAAACCTCGGGAATACATTTCCAACATTTTCTGTAAATCTTCGTATTGTAGTTTTATGTTAACTAGGTCAGTTTAACCAGCCTCGTAACCGTCATAAAAATACAAATAAATATGAATTCTCTCTTTTTTCTTTTCATAATTACTTCAATTTCTAGCAGGAAACCACATTTGCTTACACTAAATAACTTAAACTTCTTAACAGTACGCATCTCTTTTTAATTAAATTTTATTGTCAAGACTGCCAAACCTTAAAACATACCGTTGCTGAAACTTTTATATCTAAATACTTACTGTATCGTATCAAACCTAATATTTACACACACATACTTCCAGAATATTATACAGCATTTCACTTTGAATCACTAATGATAGAATCATAAATAACATATAACATTTAATGTATATTTAGACACCACTTGATTTGTAACTATTTTACCTTTAAATGAGTTATTATTTTTGCATTTCACTCCAGGAAAAGTTTGGCAAGAGTCATGATTTTTTTCAGCTCCATGACACACGTGACATATAAACAGTTTCCAAAGATTCAGGTAAGTATTCTATATGATATTAAAATGACATTTTATCTTCAAATGAAAAATGTTCCATTTGAAAACAGTTAGTTGTTTGTTATGTAAATTACTGGACGAAATTTTATTTGACCAAAATAAATCCTTACGAATAATAAGCAAATTTCATTAAAAGACAATCAGTTTTGTGATGGTCTTAGTATTAATTAACGATTCTGAGTTCTTTCGGTTCTTGTTCATATGTATTTTACATGAAATTAACATCTACAACTATTGTAACATAAAATTATCTATAGTAAGTGTTGGTATAAATTCCAGTTTCTGTAAGAAAATAAAATATCATTATCAGTAAATGTAGAGTATCAGAAAAGTAAACTTCATCTGATTCATTTTTGTTTAAGGAGTTTTATTTTAAATCATTCTGGTGCAATAGCTTTATACAAACTGGATGAATTAGAAACGAGCTCCACAACGTATACTTATTTCTGTGGATACAACATAAGCTAACAATTACACTATTCTTAATAGCACAATTTCTTTTGTTGATTATACATCCTTTGTTTAAATATTACGTTAGAAAAGAAGGAATTTTTGTTTAAAAAACTTTAATTTAAAATCATTGTAATTTAAATTTAGAATAATCTTTAAATTGTACATTTAAGAGCGAAGTGGGAAGTTAGAAGTGTGTTTAAATTATTCATAATAATAACATAAGTTAATAAAACGAATTTAAGACTTACTCATATTTTCGTCAACCAATCATATCTTCAATATAACGCCTTATAATTAGTGCCAGAAAAAATCTACAAAACGTCAAAAATAATATTCAACTACAGAGAGATGGAAGAAAACATAAAACACGTCAGCCAATTATTTACTTTGTTTACTGATACTCTGGAACACACAGTGAATTTTGGAGACGACAAATTTTGTTTTATAATTTTAAATTAAACGTTGTTTTGAAGAGTTAATGTGAAAATAATAAAACATATAGGAAACATCTCCAATAGTTGTATTTTTGAAGAAAGATAGAAACACCAGATCTGCAGAAATTCCTTATTTTTGATTTGCTGTAGCTGATGATTTTTAAGCTTCGTTTTGTGGTAATGTATTGAGAATATTTAGTTCAACAATGTTGAAAAACAAAACTAAGGATTGATTGTTTGTTTGCTTTGGAATTTCGCACAAAGCTACTCGAGGGCTATCTGTGCTAGCCGTCCCTAATTTAGTAGTATAAGACTAGAGGGAAAACAGCAAGTCACCACCACCCACCGCCAACTCTTGGGCAACTCTTTTACTAACGAATAGTGGGATTGATCGTCACATTATAACGCCCCCACGGCTGAAAGGGCGAGCATGATTGGCGCGACCGGGATGCGAATCCGCTACCCTCAGATTACGAGTCGCACGCCTTAACACGATGGCCTTGCCGGGTGAAAACTAAGGAAAACAACAACTTGTGTAATGCAAGCAAGAAAAAATATGGTAATATTTTATTTGTTTTTTTTTCAAAATTTCTTGTAAATTTCTAAAAAGATACCGGCACATAACCATTCTTAATTTACATTTGAAAGACTAGAGATTTGATCAAGACCAGTGTTCACAAGTTGCGCACGCTTACCTCTGCACCAAACTCAGCCTTTAAGTTAAAATACCAAAACATCAAAGTTCAGAAAACATCAAAACGTGTTAGTATGTTACAAGTTGGTTAGACGGTTCCCCACCTAACCCCACCTAAATCCTTTATCTATAGATAACGTGATATGCAGTATAACACTTCTCTTTCTTATACGTCTCCAACCCATAACTTCCAAACGTGTAACTGCAAACAACCTCAGAAATTGTGTTCGTAACCCTTGATGGTGGCATGGTAAACATGTATTTTCCACATTTTCGAAATGTTATTAATTGTATACTGATTTTAAAGTTGAATGTTATTTTCTAATTACGTTGCAAATAACTATCCCTAACTTTTTACTGATAGACAAGGGGGCACGCAGTAAACCAACAACACCAGCCATCAGATCTTTGGCTACTAATGTAGACCAAATGTTGAGGCTTCACCACAAACTCTCGGATTTACAATTCGATCACACTAACCACTAGGCCAAGTCCGACCGTTATGTTAAGAAAGTAGAAGAATGAAATTCTATAAATCCTGAGACAAGTGTTAGTATGTTACTGGGTGGACCATAAGTTAATTGTTCTACACGTACATTAGTTACTTTATTTTGCATAAGGTTTAATATTCTGAACAAAAACGCTTATCTTTTCTCAGACTCTGTGTTGTACACTATTATCAAACAGGTCAAAATTAAGGGATAATTTGTTTTATTCTATAAAATAGTCAACGTAAAGACCACACTGTATGTTTCTTGAGGTAATGGACTAAACAGCGCCAACTAATTTCTTTCTTTGAAGAGTTTTCAATTAACCCTTTGTGTAAGTCCTCACTTAAGGACAGATACCAAACTCACCTGATGTAAGGCGTATGTTAAGTATTGTTGATTCTACCAGAATAAGTCCCCAGAGACACCGTTGTGCCACTGGGATCGTATTGGGTGAGAATTAAGAGAAATTATTAAAAACTCTTTAGTAATTTATAATCTGTTTACAGGACATCGAACTGTTCAGTTATATTGGAGGATATCTAGGAATATGGTTAGGAGTCTCTCTTCTGAACTGTCTTGATATATTGGATGGCTTACTGGTACGCTTGAAGAAGTACAAAAACAAGGAAGTGAAAACTACTGAACAACAATATTCTGATAAAGTATCTTGTGTAGCGGTTCACTCAGTTAGTGAAAACTACTGAACAACAATATTCTGATAAAGTATCTTGTGTAGCGGTTCACTCAGTTAGTGAAAACTACTGAACAA
This sequence comes from Tachypleus tridentatus, assembly GCF_004210375.1. Lineage (NCBI taxonomy): Eukaryota > Metazoa > Arthropoda > Merostomata > Xiphosura > Limulidae > Tachypleus > Tachypleus tridentatus. The sequence goes on from NC_134828.1 coordinate 106,306,239, forward strand.
CAATATTCTGATAAAGTATCTTGTGTAGCGCTTCACTCAGTTAGTGAAAACTACTGAACAACAATATTCTGATAAAGTATCTTGTGTAGTGGTTCACTCAGTTAGTGAGTGAAAACGTTGGTCTATATTGTTATTCCCAAACACTTTATTTAGATATTTATCTTCTAAGCCTTTCCTTCTATCAAACATCCCTTGAGTTTGCAATCACACTCGATTATTCTCTCTAGGATATCATTTAAAAAAATAGTCTCTGTATTTTGAAATTAATCGCAAATCTACACAAAGGGTTATCACTGCTCTACCCACCACGGGTATTGAAACCCGGTTTCAGTGATCTAAGTCCGCAGACATACCGCTGAGCCACTGTGGGGCTGAAAATAGTCTCTTTGCTTTTTTCTAAATAATATCTTTAGAATTTTCAATCACGGTCACATCTTTTACTCTTGTAATTACTAATTGAACCTTAATTTACAAATATAATAATACACTACTTTTGATAATCGTAAAAGTTTTAGAACAATCTAATCTCTGTCGATTAGGTTTATCAGTTTGAATTCCTTTGCTCCAATAAAATATTGAAAAGCAAGTGTGTAATAAAATAAATAAAGAATTTCATGTGTAATCTGATATTGTAGAATTATTTAAATATTTAGTTGTATGAGCAGAATAATTTTTGAAGAAATAATAAGAAATATGATAAGTTAAATAATTGGTAAAACAACGTAAGTCAAGTATATCTGAAATGTTTTATAAATATTTTACAATCTATAAATACATTAAATTAAAATTATCCAAACCTGTTATATTTAATTCAGTGATGTTAACGATATTATCTACTCTAATTTTTTCAGTTTTTAAACCCACATAATATATTAGGATTAACATCCAAATTAAACATATCTGAGCTTCATCCAAGCAAAAGTATACGATAAAAACATCTTATGGTGATTAAAATTTGCACACAAACAATCATAACTTTAAAAAATTTCTTCCCAGAACGTGATTTGTTTTTCGTATGAAGTTTTAATTAAAACCCCAAAGAACGGAATCTTAATTAAAATACCTGAAGTATCATTAAATTAATTATTTTCAACACTTTTGTTATCCAAACCATAACATAAAACGAATTACATATTTCACACAAGAAATATTTTGTATAAAAAAATAACAACAACTGTATTAAGAGCTACATCTTCATCGAAAAATATCAAATGTATAGAGTTGTACTAAAGATTGTTTGTTTGTTTTTTAATTTCGCGCAAAGCTACTCGAGTGTTGTCTGCTCTTGCAGTCCCTAATTTAGCTGTTAGACCAGAGGGAAGGCAACTAGTCATCACCGCCAACTCTTGGGCTACTCTTTCACAAACGAATAGTGGGGTTGACTGTCACATTATAACGCCCCCACGGCTTAAAAGGCGAGCAAAAATCTGTTGCGACGGGGATTGGAACCCTCGACTCTCAGATTACGATTCGAACACCTTAACCCATCTGGCCCTGTACTGAAGGATCATGAACAAAAACCTAAACACGTAGGAAACGATTTATAACATAAGCCCACCTTTTTCTTCTATTATATTGACCTTTTTACACGATTCATTTTCAAAAGCCAAAAGGTTTATCATTAAGGTATTCACCTTTGTGCAAATTAATTGAAACAAATGGTCATTTCACAATATTTTCAGCAAGACGGCCGGTGTAGGCTCGCTGGACCCGCTGATATCCTTTAATAGTCATTTTTTCACACAGACGGCGTCATCAGGTGTTTTTTGCAGTACGGTCGATCTATGTTTAGGATATATGAAGAAATTTTGAGGAATATTACGTCATTCGAAATTGCGTTAGACTTAACTCAGAAATGAAACTATTTGTTTTACTGCTAATCAGTCGTCTTTCAACCGTCATACACAATAAACGTGACTCCTGGGAAGCGTACAAAGATCGTGACACTGCACGAGCACACTGGCATGACTTACAGGGAAATCGCAAACGCTCTTGGTGTTAGCCTATCGACCGTGTGATCAAGGAAAAGCTGAGTACCGGATCTATCAGTCCGAAAGAAAAATGTGGCCGAAAAAGGAAAACAACGCCAAGAAACGACGCGTACGTGGTTTGGGAGAGTGTGAAAGATCCACGGAAGACAAGTGACGTCATAAAAATAGATTTAGAGGTCAAAGGAATAAAAGTCAGTTCTTCAACGGTTCGTCGTAGGCTTCTTGATGTCGGTCGAAGGGCAAGGAGACCAGTCAAAAACAACTTCTTAACAACTCAATGAAAGAAAAACGGTATCAATAGGGTCTGAAATACAAGAACTGGACGTAGAAACAATAAAGGAAGGTGTTATTCAGTGACGAGACTCGTTTCTTCGTACAGGGTCAAAGAAGTCTGCATGTTCGCAGATCTCCAGATGAGAAACCTCGAGAATCTCACATCAATCAGTTCATAAAACATCAGTTGAAGAAGATTTTTGGGGCTTTTTCAGCTACTATGGCGATGGAGGCTTACATATCGAAGAAGGTATGATGCGAGGACCACAGTACATCAAAGTTTTGCACAGAAGAGTCGTTCCAGAATTGAAAAAGAGAGTTCCAGATGGATCTGGCATTTTTCAGCAAGATCTGTTTCCGTGCCACACATCGAAAATTGTGAAGAATTTTATGACTACAACGCAAATAAAGGTGCTGGACTGGCCTGAAAACTCTCTGGACTTAAATTCTATTGAAAATCTTTGGGCGATTTGTAAAGAAAGACTTCGGGGAAAAGACTGTACTACGAAAGATAAGCTAATTGAGGCCATAATTGAGATGTGGTAACTTGATCCAAAAATTAGTAAAGATTGTAGTCAACTCGTAGACTCGATGCCAAAGCGGATTAATGATCTTCTGAAAATTAAAGGCGGTCATATCATTTCTTAATTTGTGGAGTAATTTTTGGATTCTCAGAAAAAAAAAACGCAAAAAATTGAAAAAATCGTAATTTTTCGTCTTGTTAAAATTAATTTGCACAAGGATGTACAATCTGATTGGATGGGTTTTATTTATTTCTTTGTTACATGCAAGCTAACCACTGTACTTGACGACCTAATGTTTATATGCGCTAGAATATTTTTGTTGTCGTTGTTGTTAAATAAATACACCAGTTCAAAATGCGAATAACTGGAGATAAAAATTATTTACTTAGTTAAAGGATATTCTATAAACTCTGATCTCGTAAAATAATGTTATGTTTTATTCTCTAAGAACGAAGATATATTTCCGAAAAAGAAATGTAAATATTTATGTCCCAAATAGTTTGTGAACTCATATAACCCTAAGCCTCGCAAGGCCTGTTGGTGAAGGCGCTCTACTCGCACATTGCGGGTTCGAACCACCGTCCCACCAAACATGTTCACCCTTTCAGTTGTTGAGGTGTTATAATGTGACGATCAATGAGAATATTAACCAAAGTAACCGGTGATAACTAGTATTTTACTGCTAAATTAGGTATATCCAGTGTAGGTAGCCTTCACGTAACTTTGTGCGAAACTCAACAAAGAAATAAAGTTAAATTGTTTACATGCTGTTCTGAAATATATATTTTAATATTTAATTTTTTAGACTCTTTAACTTGACAATAATATACATTTAGAAATTCCAACAAAGTAAATACTTTTTCCATGACATTTTGGACATCATAAAAGATATTTTGTACATTCACTTATATCATTTAATGATGGCCCAGCATGGCCAGGTGGTTAAAGCACTCGACTCGTAATCCCTCGGATTGGTCTTAGGTTCGAATCCCTGTCACACCCAGTATTTTCGCCTTTTCAGCCGTGGTAGCGTCATAATGTGACGATCAATCCCACAATTCGTTGGTAAAAACGTAGCCCAAGAGTTGGCGGTGAGTGGTGATGACTAACTGCCTTCCCTCTAGTCCTAGCCCGGCATGGCCAGGTGATAAAGGCACTCGACTGGTAATCTGAAGGTCGCGTGTTCGAATCCTCACAAAACCAAAAATGTTCGCCCTTTCAGGCGTGTAGGCGTTAATAAGCGATGGTCAATCCCATTATTCGATGGTAAAACAGTAGCCCAAGAGCTGGCGGTGGGTGGTGAAGACTAGCTGCTTTCCCTCTAATTTTACATTGCCAAATTAGGGACGGCTAGCACAGATAGCACTCGTGTAGCTTTGCGCGAAATTCAAAACAAACAAACTTTTAATGATAAATATAAAGTAATTAACTCTTTTTATGTTATAAATCTCAAATCATATATAATAAAATTAAAAAAAAGAATGTGAGTTATTGTTTAGACACACTGGAGTATGATATAAAATGTTCCATTAAAGAATGTGAATTATTGTTTAGACACATTGGAGTATGATATAAAATGTTTCATTAAAGAATGTGAATTATTAATTCGATTTACTTTATTCACTTTCCAGAGTTTTATTATAGCTAAGAAATTCAACTCATTTGATGAATATCGGAATGAATGTTTACTAATCAGTTAACAACTCATTACTCTTACAACTACTTTAAGCTAACTGACTATGTTGTTAATGTCATTTGTTATCTTCTCAAGAAAAACCGACAAAATGCGTTAATGTTCATGACGTGACGTTAAAGAACCCTTCCGGTGAACGCAAAAATTAAACTATTTTTGACTAGCCTTCCACAGTATATATTAAAGACCAAAAATTGAATATTTAAGTATGTAACTTTAAAATATATTTTGCTGTATACTGTTAGAACCTTCCATCACTTCATATCTGCTGGTTTCGTCATGTGATTTATTGGTTACCATATTCGAGACCAATTTACTATAACGTTAAGTTTGGTTTGAATTTCGCGCAAAGCTGCACGAGGGCTATCTGCGCCAGCTGTCTCTAATTTTACAGTGTATAACTAAAGAGATGGCAGCTAGTCATCGCCACCCACCTTTAGCTCTTAGGCTACGAATAGTGGGATTGACCATCACATTATTACGCCCCCACGGCTAAAATGACGAGCATGTTTGGTGTAGCGGGATTCGAACCCGCGACCTTTAGACTGCTAGTCGAATATCTTAACAACCTGTTATTATAAAGTACAAAATCACTATAGAATGTTGAGAAGGATTGTAATAGATTACCGTGAGTCCTAATGTGACAATAGACGATCTTTTTGTTTCATTCTGAGTTAAAAGAGTATGGTTTTCCAATGTCACGATTTTCAAAATTCATTAAATTTATTATTTACGGTTTTGTTATTTCGAACAACGTTGATAATGAAATCATCATGGTGTTTTATTGTCTCTAAAGTATTGTCATCACAGGGTTGTACTGTGAATGATAATTTGCATTTAGATATAAACAATTTAAAGAAAATTATCTTGTTTTGAATTAATCACAAAGCTACATAATGTGCTATCTGTGCACCACGGGTATCGAAATCCAGTTTCTAGCGTTGCAAGTCCGCAGACATACTGCTGAGCTAAAGAAAACAAATGATATAAATTAAAAACATTGCATATAGATTAACGGATTTAAAACTAATACTTTTAAGAGAAAGCTTGTGTTCTGGCTTCAGTAACTTTCTTTTACTTCAATGACCATTTACTTATTACACGAGTTTTTTAATGAAAACCTTACTTCCTTGAAAGTTACTCAACTCACCAATGAGTCTACAGCCTTGTCTGTCTATCATGTACGTTGATATATAACTATCATCAGCAAAATCTCAGATCCATCAATACTTTTGTTCTTGTGGAATTTGGAAGAATATGAAAGTATCAGAGTGAAGGTACAAACCTGGTTACTATCTAACATGTAAAACATAAGTACAGCTTTCGGCTATGGTTTTATGTTACAATAAATTTACAGGTAGTCGAAGTTCTAATCTTAGAGAGATAAAAGGAAAGATTTGAAACGTAAAGAACATTAAGTAAAGTGATTTCTAGATTTTTTCCATTTGTTTCATGTATTGGTTTTATATCAGATCATTTATTCAGTCAATTTTTTAATTTATTTACAAATCACACACTAAAGTCAGATTTTATGTAATTGAACTAATGTAACTTATCCAATTTCTTAGTATATTACAATAATTTTTTTTCTAAGCAACATTATTACGTGTGAAGGGAATTACAATTTTAAGTCTTCGATTTACAATCACATTAAAAAGTACAACAGATGTTCATTCTGATACTGGTATTGTGAAACACTGTTATATGATGAAGTGCTTAGCAAAGTGGTGCTCAAAATCCGCAGAAAACAGTATCACATAACGTGTTGCTATTAATGTGTTAAATAGAGGAGCTGTAATTTAATAAGGTAGGTTTCTTACCATCACAGACTTTATCATGTTAATGTTCACTTACATGATCAGTACTAATCAATGTGTCCCTGCCATGTTAATGTTCACTTACATCAGATCAGTGTCCCTGCCATGTTAATGTTCACTTACATGATCAGTGCTAATCAATGAGTCCCTGCCATGTTAATGTTCACTTACATGATCAGTACTAATCAATGTGTCCCTGACATTCATGTTGTGCAGAGCGTCGATGTACTAGAATAGTGATAATAAAATACAACTATTTGATCAGAGAAGCAACGTCTCTGGTAGATCAAGATGGCTAGTCACCTTCTCTCTTACCTCTCATTTGTTAGGCCTTTCATCATTGTCTTACTGGAAAATTCTGATAAAGTTTTTCGTACGCTAATTTTGACACACATTTAAGCGAGACAAAAATATAGCCTACAGCGTTTTTGTCTTTCCAAATTGAACACTGAATTACATTCTTATGATTATCATATTTCGAATATTTGACAACATACAATTCTGACACGTATACATATATTCATTAGCATGGACATGTAATTTGTCACATGTAAAATCAGAACAGTTTTCGTAATATCCTTAACATTACAAGTCAAGTCATTGACGATTTTTCTTTTTATGTAATTATCCGTTTTGTATAAAATTTTTGTTGATTTGAGTCTCTGATACAAAGTAAATTACCTTTGTTTTAATTTCCATATCTTGTATATTATTTTATGTTCAGAAACTTGAAATGCTTCTTCTGGTTTCGTGTACATGACTGGCATGACTGTTTCCCGGTGTAATTACATGTTTATTTCACACTTTTATATATTTTAATTTTCTATATTGTATATTTTATTGCGTACAGTACATTACAATATCACCCTTACTGTGGTTGTAGAAACAGAAACTTCAACAGATTGTATATATTATTACAATATCACCCTTATTGTGGCTGTAGAAGTAGAAACTTCAACTGAGTGTATGTATTATTACAATAGTGGTGGCCATTTAGTTCATCAGATTCCGCCCTCCCAGATACATAAGCCGTTTGTTTGTCCCCCTTTCTATGCTGTCGGTATTGCATTACCGAAAATTTAATGAAGCTTTTCCTAGAAGGACGTAGCGCCATCTATGTAAGTAGTTATCGTTAACTAACGTCAAAAATAAATAATCAATAACAAAAATGAAAAGGATGGAGGGGATATAATCACCACTAACATGTCCCTTGTTCCGAATTTTATAAGCTGTGGTCCAGATTGGCCATCATCATCAGGAAGGAAGAGTTTCAATAAGTAAGAAAAAATGGTTGGATGCAAAAAGAGTCGTACGTGTGTGATGGATACACTAACTACTATTAAATACGTTTTTACTTTAGGCACGTGCTAAATTCAACAATTATAAATCCATATCTATAGAAAAGTTCATTACAGTACCAAAAATTTTCAAATATCCGAAAAGCATCCATGTAATTTATTAACTTCAGGAAAATTACTGACTCGATTTGTTAGCAGTGGAGACTTTAGAATAGCTGCCTTTCCTTATTCAATCAGCTTAAAATTCTATGTAGCTATGGGCTAAAATCGTAAAACAAATCAAACAGATAATTAACGTGTCATACACATTACATTTTATATGCGTGTATCATACGTCTATTTGTATGTCTATGTACACGTCTGTTCTACTACCGCTCAATCCACATTCCATCTATCAACTGTTCAAGATGAGGAATACTGCTTGAGTCTTCGTTAGTAAAACTGAAGGAGAAACACAATTTAATGTCCTAGCTGTTTCATAATCATCAGATCCAAGTCTTTCATTGTCAACACTCAAAGGGTTCTTACCCCATCACAACATTTAGTTTATTCCTAATGTACTTTACAAAATCCTTAACTTTCTTAATCTTCTATAATATTAGAATAACACCAGTCAGTTTAAAATTCTTCAATTTGTGATATTTTCATCTCTTATACCTCTCGTTGTGAACCAAGCTGGTTTGTTTTTACTGCTACCCTTTTCTTTTTGTAAGGAATATATTTGTTTAGAATATTGAAAAGTTTCTATTTAAATACCGTCCACATTTGTTCCAAATAACTCAGCTGTCCATTTCACGACAAACAGTTCATATTGAATCCCTTCAAAATTTGTTATCCCTGATTTCTATATACAGCAAAACATCAAACCTAATGATAACTTGTACCTGAGTGTTCCACATTTCCACCCTCTCAAACATTTCTACAGTAAAAGTTAATAATAAATCTAAAATAGCATTATTTCTAGTAGGTTCCTTGGCCATTTAGTGAGAAATCCAGAAATCCATATTAAAAAGTTTCCAGAAACCTTTCTCTCTCATGATTTAACGTTAGCATTTTCCAGTTAATATGTCTGAAATTAAAATGACCCATAATTATGACTTCATTAACAGCTGACATCTTAATCTCGCTGTAAAGTTGTCCATTAATTTTATCGGTTTCATCTGATGGTCTGTAATAAATTCCTACTAAAAGCTTTTGCCCATGATATACGGTAACAGAAGTCCATATGGATTCAATGTCCTTGCTATTATCCTTAATATTCTCAACTTCAACAGGATGTAACTCACAGTTTAAGTACAGAGTCACTCATCCCCCTAGTTTACTACTCTCCCCCTATTAAACATTTATAATTATATATTTCAAATCATTTCTACCATCAAAATCATCTACATTTAATCACGTTTCAGTTTTTCCCATTAAATCAAAATCTAAACTTTCCTCTATATCTCAGTTCTGTTTCATTTAGTTTATCTTTACCCTCTTTACTATCTTTTATTATTTTAGAGCTTCATTTACAGCTAAGTGTTTACGCACAGCCATAATACGATATTCTCGAGAACAACAAGAGAACGTGCAAGCAAAACAGTAAAGTGTCATACACATTCTTGTTCAGAGAATACAATATCGGACTGACTGAATTTTGCTTTCTACAACATTTCTAAAAGCAGTTTCTCAGGGTAATAAAATTGCAATTATAATGTATGAAAACATTTATTATACAGTTTAGATTTGGGTTAGTATAGTAAACATTGTTGGTTCCAATTACATCGTATGTGCTTCTGTCCTTGTGGTCATCTATTTGATATCTGTGGAATTTCACATCATATGTGTATGGAGGTATTATTCGAGCACACTCTTATTGGATTTACTATTCCCTTTCACCACATTTATTTGCCAACCAATAGAAACTGAAGTTCAACCACCATCTACTACAACCATTTAGTTTTGTTTTCATTCTTGGTTTAAAAAACTCTTTGAAGTAAAGACTCTTTAACAAGCCTTCTTTCAACTAGTTATTGGAGTTTGTAAAACGCATTCTTGGGCAGTTACTTCAAAGTAAGTTACCATCATTTCTAATGTATATACAGAATATCTGTTTAGTAATTTCTGTATATACTTGTTGATCAAAATCCAGCGTAGTTGTCTGTGTATTTTAACACATGGTGTATTTCTTCCGAAATGTGTAATACATATCACACCCATAGATTATATAAATACACAATATAAATGTGTAATAATACTTAACAGAGGATACATATAATATACATTTAATGGTTTTTCTTCCGGAAATGTAATCCAAAAAATTGAAGACCAAAATAAAAGAGCTGATGAGAAAAAACAAATCAATGAAGAAAGTGAGTGTCTCATCTGATGAAGAAGACATTCTGTCCGTAATAACATACACATCTATACATTTTCATTCGTTCATACAGTTTTTTTTCTGTATACAACTTTGTGTATTTCTTTTTTATTCATACAAGTTGTATATGCATTGTTGTTTGTTAGTCATCTATAAACATTTGTCCATCATATTATACGAAATATTTGTAAAATGTTTTATTTTTCTAAATGTTATAAATAAACTTATTTTAAAGTTGTCAAGTTTCGAACGTGGTATAACTTGGTTTCAATTTATCTCAGTTTAGACAATTAGAATGACACAAATTATGCAGACATAATTATGTATTGGCCTACAAAATACAAACGTAACTATAATACAAGTATACTGAAATTTACAGTGGCAACTCAGCTACTGTACGTTACATATTCATATTACTTCTTACTTATACATGCTTAAATTTTAGTTATATTTCTTAAAACTAGAAAGTAAATGAGAAATACATTAAAAAACATTGATTTCGAGTACGAAACAGTGTCACGAGATGTTGCGCTCGTGCGTCGAACGTGCTGGGCCTCTCTGTAGGTTCCGTTTAGTCTTGCGAGTGCAAGGTGTAGAGATAATTTTTGCAGGCGTCAAACAATAACATTTTGAAAATCCAAAAATTATTAAATTACTATATTAGTATCCTCAAAACCACTGTAATTTAGTAGGGTCTCTAATTAAAGTATATGTGGGTTGAAAAATATCCCATTCGTATTCAGAGAAACGACTTGTTCTTCGCACTTCTACGGAATAATATGGGCAAAATGATTACTTTATCCTTCAAGCTACTTATAAACAACTGTCAAAAATTACACAGACGAGAACTCTTCTTTCTATTGGTTATAAACAAGAATTAATTAGTAGTAGATGGTGCTAGATAAAATATTTTAAAAGATTGGTCTAGGGGCGGAGACACTAGTAGATTCGCGAAAAATGTTGCCATATCGACAAATCATAGTGGTGAGAAGTTTTTATTCTACATTTATCTTGTCAATATCTCACGTTCGAGTCTCTAATTCATTAACTACTTGTGTATGTTGTATGGTGAGCGTAATAAAATACATACTGAGTATTAAGACTGCTGGATGTGTAATGTGACACACAAGAATCGATACTTAACAATTTGTTTCTTTACGTTTCCTTTTAAATTAAAACACATATAATATCAAAACTTAAATTATAAACTGTGTTTTAATGCCAGTGTCAGTGACACAAGTAGTAGAAATGTGATTTATTAAAATTTTGAAAGTAACGCTCCAAAACGTCGTGACATGCGCACTTTAACCTACCAGAGGCGAAAGGATTTTAAATTACATCGAAGCATCGAAGTTGTGGAATTATAAAGGTTTGGTTAGATTGTAAGTTCTTGTAAAGTAAGTTACTAATGGATTCAAATTACAAATATAAAACACTATTACATTAGTTTGTTCAATAAAAACAACGAAGGATTATTTCTTTACTACAAACAGTATTTCTCTCTTCCTTTCAAACAGCTTTCTATCTGTGACGCTGCTCGCTACCCTTGGTTTCTAGATGATTCCAGGTAGCGCCTGTATTGTTCCCGTCTTCTTTCTTCAAGTCGACGTCTGTGTTCTTCTTCTCGTCTGAGCTCTTCTCGTCTTCTTTCTTCAAGTCGACGTCTCTGTTCGTCTTCGGTCCTAGCTTCACCGTGGCGTCTATCTTCGTTTCTAGTATCTTGTGTGTCACGACCTTGTTCCTCTCCGACGTGGATCGGAACGTCACCAATTCTACGTCCAACTTGGATTATTTCTGATGGTTTTGTAGTGTCAATTTCTACTTCGACTTGCAAATGGGGAGGTAATTCGTAATATACGGAAGAAGGCACAGCCTCTGAAACAGTCCGTATTGAATTCTGTAGTTAAGTTGTATAATTAGAACATTAAAACACATTAAATGGAATATATTCTTATTAACTGAAAATACAATTTTATTAACGCATCAGTTTTTGTTACTAATCGAAACGCTTTATGTTACATTTATAGGAAACTTTAGCAGTTTCAAGATTCGCATTAAAAATGATACATTTATATCATTGTTCTCGTATTTATAACATCCGTGGGTTTAGTGAGTAACTATAAGATATTTAAGTTAAGGATGGGGTGAATAAAAATTAAATTATTTGATTATAAATGTATTTCAAGTGCAAATCACACCTTCTTGACTTTTTTATAGTATGCGCGACTAAATATTTTTGTTCTTTTTAGCCTGGTCGATAGCGCCCCATGGTGGACGCTTTTGAGTATTTGGGTGTTTGAAAGTTTTGTGTTTTTTTAATTAAACTTCAAGAAATAATCGTTTTTATTTCAACACGTGTGAGCGAAAATGATTGTGTGGGTGTGTCTCTGGCAGGCAACGCCCACCCCAATGCTTCTTGTCCATTCGTTAAGCATATTTCCTTGTACCACCCTTCGTGTGAAATCTAATATCTTCAGAAGTTTACTAATATACGTAAAACAAGTATTTCAAAAATGTGTTCACATACACAGTCAGACTAAAGATATGAGGTTTTAAAACCATTTCCAGCATGTTTCTAAAAGATATGTCATAAGTCTGATAGAAGGCTAATTATTTGAGATTCCGAACAAGATCTATCAGTACTACCATCTCACATGTCTACTCTTTTAGCTATTGGTGAGTTATAATTACACAGGACATCCCGATTTGTTGCTTCATGGCCAAGTGGTTAGAGGGCTCGACTCGTGATTTTAGGGTCGCGGATTTGAATCCCCGTCACACTAAATATGCTCGCCCTTTCATCCGTGGGGGCGTTATAATGTTAAGCTCAATCCTACAATTCGTTAGTAAAAGAGTAGCCCAAGAGTTGGTGGTGGGTGGTGGTGACTAGCTGCCTTCCCTCTTGTTTTCACTGCTATATTAAAAACGGCTAGCGCAGATAGCAGGTGAAATTCAAAACAAACCAAATCATACCATCCTTGGTGTGAAATCTAATATAAGTATTTCAAGAGATATATTAAAATACACAAAAAGACTTGTTTGAAAAAATATCTACACGTGCAATCCCACTAAAGATTTAAGGTTTTAAAACACATTTCGATCACATTTATAAAAAGCATACAATAAGCTAGACGACAGTTTCAAACAAATAATCACGTTCAACAACGTTTTAGTTTTCTTATAATGACAAGTTCTGGTCGCTATGGGCAGCTACTTCCAACTAGCTTTGCGTGAAACTCAGTGATCAAACAAATCCTATAACTTACCATTACATCTGTAAACTAGATCCGACCAAATAAGAGCTTCCTGCGAGAAACAAAATACTCCGAGACGTCCACCTTTAAGAGTATTGTCAAATACGTTTCCTGAATCGGCTACCATGCTCGCTCCTTCAAAAATACGCAACCTGGAAATTAAAAACGTAAGTAGTTTGAAACTATAGATATTGTGATTAATGTATTAGTTCCTATTTCGGATAGTTTGTGACGCTAACCGACTTTGATTACTATTATCAACAGCAGAATTACTCCCCAAAAAAACACTCAAGTATAGAATATATATAAATTGTACTGTTGTTTTATATAACAATATGTTTAAATCTGGAATGTATCAAGTGTAGAATATATATAAATTGTACTGTTGTTTTATGTAACAATATGTTTAACTCTGGAATGTATCAAGTGTAGAATATATATAAATTGTACTGTTGTTTTATGTAACAATATGTTTAACTCTGGAATGTATCAAGTGTAGAATATATATAAATTGTACTGTTGTTTTATGTAACAATATGTTTAAATCCGGAATGTATCAAGTGTAGAATATATATAAATTGTACTCTTGTTTTATGTAACAATATGTTTAACTCTGGAATGTATCAAGTGTAGAATATATATAAATTGTACTGTTGTTTTGTTTTATGTAACAATATGTTTAACTCTGGAATGTATCAAGTATAGAATATATATAAATTGTACTGTTGTTTTATGTAACAATATGTTTAAATCCGGTATGTATCAAGTGTAGAATATATATAAATTGTACTGTTGTTTTATGTAACAATATGTTTAAATCTGGAATGTATCAAGTGTAGAATATATATAAATTGTACTGTTGTTTTATGTAACAATATGTTTAAATCTGGAATGTATCAAGTGTAGAATATATATAAATTGTACTGTTGTTTTATGTAACAATATGTTTAACTCTGGAATGTATCAAGTGTAGAATATATATAAATTGTACTGTTGTTTTATGTAACAATATGTTTAACTCTGGAATGTATCAAGTATAGAATATATATAAATTGTACTGTTGTTTTATGTAACAATATGTTTAAATCCGGTATGTATCAAGTGTAGAATATATATAAATTGTACTGTTGTTTTATGTAACAATATGTTTAAATCTGGAATGTATCAAGTGTAGAATATATATAAATTGTACTGTTGTTTTATGTAACAATATGTTTAAATCTGGAATGTATCAAGTGTAGAATATATATAAATTGTACTGTTGTTTTATGTAACAATATGTTTAAATCCGGAATGTATCAAGTGTAGAATATATATAAATTGTACTGTTGTTTTATGTAACAATATGTTTAAATCCGGAATGTATCAAGTGTAGAATATATATAAATTGTACTGTTGTTTTATGTAACAATATGTTTAAATCTGGAATGTATCAAGTGTAGAATATATATAAATTGTACTGTTGTTTTATGTAACAATATGTTTAAATCCGGAATGTATCAAGTGTAGAATATATATAAATTGTACTGTTGTTTTATGTAACAATATGTTTAAATCCGGAATGTATCAAGTGTAGAATATATATAAATTGTACTGTTGTTTTATGTAACAATATGTTTAAATCCGGAATGTATCAAGTGTAGAATATATATAAATTGTACTGTTGTTTTATGTAACAATATGTTTAAATCTGGAATGTATCAAGTGTAGAATATATATAAATTGTACTGTTGTTTTATGTAACAATATGTTTAAATCCGGTGTGTAAATTAGTTTGTTCGTTTGAAATTAAGTATAAAGTACTCGAAGGGCAACCTGTGTGGTCTACCCTCCATCATGTTTCTAATGTTGTAAGTTCGCAGACATGCCGCTGTACCACGGGGTAGAATGTAAATTAGATTGTTTATAAATCTCAGTAAGATTAAAAATAAATAATTAGTGAGTGAAGCTCGATATGTTACGTATTGAAATACAGTCGTTATCTAGTTCTTGACTTTGATATATGTGAATTGGTTAAATCGTTTCGGTTTGGTACTCTATAGATCACAACACTTTTGTTAAACTGAATTTATATACAAAAATATAAATTATGTATTTCTTACGCCTACACATATATAAGTGAAGGAAAAACCTTGTAAGGAGAAAATATATTTAAGTCGGGTCAGTGATTTAGTTTTTATCTGAAAATAATTCTAATTATGAATTTTAATAAATCTTCATTGAATTCACGTATAATGTTTGGAATGAAGCATGAAGCTACACAATGGTCCATCTGTTCTTTCCCTACAAAAGGTATCGAAACCCGGTTTGTAGTAATATGAGTCTGCAGACATACTTTTTTGCCATTGGGGAGCCTATTTACTATCAAAATTACAGATAGCGAGAGTGTAATTTGGATAATTTATTTTTTTACTTTAAAAAACAAATAAAGTTTAACTTCCTTCACAAGAACTGTCAAAACTAAGTTTTATAAGAACTGTCAAAACTAAGTTTTAATTAACCAACCGTTTCTCTTATTTTACCAGTTTTTCAGTGATTAGGTGAAACTTCAAACTATTGGATTAATTTTGTTTATTACTTTCATATTGTATGAATCAGAAGTTTATTTTATTCATACAGAGGTTGGTATAAGAGAGAAGCCCTAGAAAAATATAAATATGTCATTTAGTGTTTTTTAGTGTTCTTCATTATTACCTTAACACAGCTTAGACAATACATCCCTTTACGTCAAACTTTTAATCTAACTGAATATCTTATTTTGTTTTCCGTGAATTGGGTTCTTAAATTTCTCTCTTGTTTTCAGTATCAGAGTCACACAACATTTCTAATTATCATATCGAAATTATTTTGTTGTTGTCAAAGCACAGAGGTACAAATTGTGCTATTTTCGCTCTGTCCAAAATAAGGAATCGAACACTGGATTTTAGCGTTTAGCATTACGTATAAAACAAACTGAGGCACCCATTCTTCATTCGAGTTATGAAC
Organism: Tachypleus tridentatus; assembly: GCF_004210375.1. Lineage (NCBI taxonomy): Eukaryota > Metazoa > Arthropoda > Merostomata > Xiphosura > Limulidae > Tachypleus > Tachypleus tridentatus. The sequence goes on from NC_134828.1 coordinate 106,322,433, forward strand.
TGAATAATTATTGAACAGATGCTATGATAAATAAAAAGAAATCTTAACTTTCACACAGTTTATTTATAAAATTAGTTATTAAGAACTCACCGTGTATTTAACATCACATATAAAGTTTTATTCGACAGTTCATTCGTGTTTTACCTTCAGTCTCATTTCGTTTGTTTTCATAAACCAATAATCAACTATTTGTTGCATTTTAACATTAGTGACACAATTAAAGATTCATTCTATTTAAAGTTCAATAAGGATATTATTTTTAAAATAGTAACGTTCTATACACCATTAAACTGCATGAGATAGTAAGAGACGTAAGCTTTGTATGCAATACTAGATGCCTCATTAGTGCTTAAGTAAAGTACAAAAGCAAGAACCAGTAACGTATATTTCAAACTGTTACCTTATTAATTCAGCTCGGCAGAATGCAGTTTTCACACCAGAATACCTGCATTTTCGTGGTTCTATTAATATAAACAAATACCATATTTTCAGCTATAAATGCCGATTACGAAAACCGATTACGAAATTAAACAAATAATTTTAATTTGGTCAGGTTAGGAGTACTTTATAGTCAACTTGCCGGGCTGCGAATGGTAAAGTCCAAGGTTTGAGCTTTGATATGTTTCTGAGTATGAACCGCACTTTCAACTACAGACATTTTATAAAACTATTAGAGTCGATATCATTATTTAGTTAAGCATTTCTACACTAGGAGTTGCTACGTCTGAACTTTGGCATCTCTGGCCTGGTTCTTTAGTCTACGTTACCTATAGGGTCTTAATTAACGTTTAACACATACGAAATACATGACTTGGTTATGATGAGTATTAAAAGATAACTAAACTAGCTGGTCTAAGCTAAAACATAAAAACTTCATTATTTTATTGTTGGCTAATTTTGACTATTCAGAATGATAGTTTGATAGAGTAAGCAACCCAAAGTATGTGAAATAATTAACAGTATTAAAGACAAAACGTCTAAATAATCTGAGCCCCAGTGAATAGATCAATACCTGTATATTGTTTCAACAGAATAAATAATCAACATTAATATGTTATATAGGACCCAACTTTTAAATAATTTGAGCCCCAGTGATGTCGAGAAACCAACTTGTTGAGAAATTTATATGCAAAAACGGCTCGTTTAGGTTGAGAAAATATTTTACGTAGAAGAGCGAACAACGTTTCGACCTTCTTCGGTCATCGTCAGGTTCACAAAGAAAGAGGTAACTGACCGGAAGCTGACCACATGTTTGAAAGCGGTTGTGTAACTGAGTGTCGGAATGTAGAGGGCGGTATTAGATATTTGAATATATAATTTTATTTATTTTATTATATTAATATAGGTATAAAGGCGTTCCTTTATACTGGTTTATTTTGGGTTTAAGTTGTTGTATAAGTAAGGCTTCTTTAATTTTACGTTTGTTTATGTTTGTTTCTTTATTTAGTATTTGAGTGTTTTCTATGGTTATGTTATGTTTATTTGACTTGCAGTGTTCGAAAACGTGTGAAGCTGACTTTTATGTTCTTTGAATCTGGTTTCCATTTTCTACTTGTTTCTCAATATAGAAGTCGTGGCAGTTATCACATCGTATTTTATAGATAATGTTGGCGTGGTGTTTGTCAGTGTAGTTTTTACATAGTATAGACCTTAGTTTTGTGCCTGGTTTTTGAATAAATTTGGTATTAACTGGAATGTCATATTTTGTTACTAGTTTTTGCCAAATGTTGGTTATTTGTTTGCTGATGTAAGGAATATATGGTATACAGCAGTATATGGTTTCGTGATTTTTTGATTCGTGAGATATATTTACTTTAGTTGGTTTATTTTGCTTTCTGTCTAGGTGTGTGCGTATAAGATTTTCTACGGTTTGTGGAGAAACTTAGTGATGTTGATGAAGTATTGTTTTATTTTGTCTAATTCATCGTTAATTTTATCTGGTGAGCATAGTTTTATGGCTGTGTTTATTTGGTTTCTTAGTATGTTGAGTTTTTGTTTTGTTTCATGTGCTGAGTCCCAAGGAATGTATAGTCCAGTATGGGTGATTTTTCGGTGGACTTCTGTTTTGAATTGTGTGTCGGTTCTTGTAATTTTGAGGTTAAGAAATGATATTTGATTGTTTTCTCCATGTTCACATATGAAGTTAATGTTGGGATGTATAGAGTTAATGTGATTGAAAAATTAAGTATCTGTTCTGTAGATTTGAATCCCGCAACCGTGTCATCTACATATCTGTACCAGTATAGTGGTGGATGTAATGATGTGTTAATTGCTTGTGTTTCAACTTGTGTCATAAAAATATTGGCTAGAACTGGTGATACTGGGTTGCCCATGCTTAGGCCATTTGTTTGTATATAGTTAGGGTCTCGGATATAGAGTTCTAAGGCTATCTTGCAGGCTTCAGTGGTTGGAACTTCTGTAAAGAGGGATATAACATCGAAACTGGCCATTAAGGCTTTATGATTAAGTTGATTTAGATTAGACTTGAAATTAAAAGAGTTTTTGATGAATGAGCTGGCTGATGTTACATATTTGGAGAATGCCCATGCTATGTATTTACCAAGATTGTAATTAAACGATTCATAAACCAGATTGTCCATTACGACCAATAATGAAACAAGTAGAAAAATGGAAACCAGATTTAAAGAACATAAAAAGTCACCTTCACACGTTTTCGAACACTGCAAGTCAAATAAACACAACATAACCATAGAAAACACTCAAATACTAAATAAAGAAACAAACATAAACAAACGCAAAATTAAAGAAGCCTTACTTATACAACAACTTAACCCAAAATAAACCAATATAAAGGAACACTTTTATACCTATATTAATATAATAAAATAAATAAAATTATATATTCAAATATCTAATACTGCCCTCTACATTCCGACACTCAGTTACACAACCCCTTTCAAACATGTGGTCAGCTTCCGGTCAGTTACCTCTTTCTTTGTGAACCTGACGATGACCTAGGAAGGTCAAAACGTTGTTCGCTCTTCTACGTAAAATATTTTCTCAACCCAAATGAGCCGTTTTGCATATAAAATCTGAGCCCCAGTGAATAGACCAATACCTATATATTATTTCAACAGAATAACTAATCAACATTAATATGTTGTATAGGACCCAACTTCTAAATAATCTGAGCCCCAGTGAATAGACCAATACCTGTATATTGTTTCAACAGAATAAATAATCAACATTAATATGTTGTATAGGACCCAACTTCTAAATACTCTGAATTGTTTGTTTGTTTGTTTTTGAATTTTGCGCAAAGCTACTCAAGGGATATCTGCGCTAGCCATCAATAATTCAACAGTGTAAGACTAGAGGAAGGCATATAGTCATAACTCCATCAATTCTTGGGCTATTCTTTTACCAACGAATAGTTGGATTGACCGTCACAATAAAACACCCCACAACTTAAAGGGCGAATATCTTTGGTGCGACAGGGATTAGAACCCGCGACCCTAAGGTTACGAGTCGAACGCTTTAATCCACCTAGCTATGCCGGTCCGAATACTCTAAGCTCCAGTCAATAGACCAATAGCCACCAATTGTTTCAACAGGATACGTGGTACTATGGAAATCAGTTTCAATAGAGTGAGCAATAGCCTTCTACAGCAGATCAGAATGTATAAAATTAGAATTGTAATCTAACCTGATTAATCCAATTTTGGGTCTGTGAAGCAATAGCCATCTATAAGCCGTTTTTTCCCTCCAGCCAACATTTCTAGGGTCTTTCCAGAGTAGACGAACCTGAAATATAAAAATACATTATTCATTGTACTTCTCGAATTTCAAGTGAACATTAATATATGTTTTTTTTACATCTTTACTTGTTACCTTCCTTGTACCTTATTTTTACATCTTGTTAAATTCCTTTGTCATTTCTTGGTTGTCATAATTACACATCTTACTTAAATGTTTGGTATAAGATTCAAACAAGTTACAAATACGTAATCATCTGCGTGAGTAAAAGAAACTTTAAATAAATCAGAGTTTTGTTATCAAAATTTGTGTAAATAGATTCTGGACATTGTAAGTCCAGAGGATTACTTTAATGGTCCTGAAAAGTTCATTCAAAGAAAAAAAACTGAAGAAATAAACACAAAGAGGATGAAGGGATGTTCAACACGTGGTGTCTTAGTTGGGAAACACAAAGAGGATGAAGGGATGTTCAACACGTGGTATCTTAGTTGGGTAAAGTGTTTGTACACAAAGAGGATGATGGGATGTTCAACACGTGGTATCTTAGTTGGGTAAAGTGTTTGTACACAAAGAAAATGAAGGGATGTTCAACACGTGGTATCTTAGTTGGGTAGAGTGTTTGTACACAAAGAGGATGAAGGGATGATCAACACGTGGTATCTTAGTTGGGTAAAGTGTTTGTTCGGGTAGTAAAAATCTCAGGTTCGAATATCAGTTGTCATTCTTCAAATAAATAATAAACTACAAACTTCATCTTGTTCTATAACACTGTCTGCGCCTGATTTTGTCTAAATAGTGAGTTGTATGTATGGTACTTACTGATCATATGAAAATACACAAAGATATAGATATGTTCCTGACTGAATTTTTAAAACTTGGTTTTGGAGAGAAGAGGCAGTTTTTGTTGTTATCATATTTTCGTTAACAGATTTATTTGTTATGTAAAACTATTAATCTTTGAGGAATTTAGTGACTGGTACAGCCTGAAACTCCTCTGACTGATGTATTGATCATTTGAAAAGTTAAATTAAATAAAACCCTAGATGCAAATCTTACCTAGCAACCTGAATTAAATACAAGTAACGTTTAAATTGTTATTCAGTTATTGTGTTGTTAGCATCTTTAACAAGCGTATAGTTTTTACTATTTATTTACAACTAATAATACGCAATAATATTGTTTTCTTTTTGTTGTTGTTATTACTCTAACAATTGGCTTTTACAAATGGTTTGACCAGTACTATGTTTGTTGTAACTAAACTGGCCAGATGAGTTCTAGTATTGAGCGAAATGCATCGTCAACAATGAATATGATGGATATGGAGTGATTAAAATACCATTAGACAGCCTCCTTATCTGAAGAACCGTAAGGAACTGAAGAAATGTAATGAGACAAAACACTAAGCCTATATGACAAAAATAATTCATTATAATTACGCTTCGTCAGCAAAGGCGTTCACACAATAACTTATGATAATTAAACGAAGTTATGACTAGAAGCTAATTTGTAATAATTGTTTTATAATAATTCCAAGGAGTGATAATCCTAGCATGAAAACAATTCTAACGTACCTTTAAACGTAAGAAAAATAAATTTAAAATTTAAGTGTACTTATAATTCTGCTACCACTACTCAGTATTCCAGAAGCTATATAACAACTTCACTAGTGTAAGATTACCTCATTTCTTGTGTCACCAGTGTGCCATAAGGAGTTTCGCATCATCTCACCTGGTCCTGTACTAGACTTCACTAATTTTAATTGGATACCGGGTTCTGCAACGGCTCGAAAAGGTGTGGGCTGCCAATAAGTTTGCAGGTCTTTCTTCCACATTACTGTGTAGAAACGAGCGTTGTCTTGGTAACTAATTCAAATAAAATGTTCATATTTTGAAATTTTGGTAGAGCTTGTAATGAAATATCCTTCCAAATAATGAAAAAAAAACTGTACGCTAGGTCCTATAAAATAGCTAACTGGAGATAAGAGTGGCTGGATGGAAAAACAAAATCAGAAAGTTGTTATAAATGGAGTTCAGTAAAACTGGATTAATGTCACAAATAGGCTACCTGAAGACTCAGTCTTAGGACCTTTGCTCTTTTTGACTAATATCAATAACACATAAGACAAATGGTCATAAAATTACCTAAATTAGTTGATGATATTAAGGTCTTCCATGTTGCTGATTGTGAGGAGGATGTTGTCCCTTTACAAGAGGATTTAGATCATTTAGTGAGTTAGACTGATAAACATCAGACAGGAGGTATTTATAATAAATGCAAGTTAATACGAGTGGATCATAATAATTGTAATTATAACTATAACTTGGACGAGAATAACCTTAACTCTGTTATAAAAAAGGGATCTTGGTACAGTGGTTAATCATCCCTTAGACCATCTAAGCAGTGCACTGTTGCCATTGATAGAGTAAATAAGAATTTTTTTGTTTCATCTTCAGATATTTTTAATACAAATCTAAGGGAATTAAAATGTAATTGTATAGGTCGCTGGTTAGTTCACATTTTGAATGACCTATTCAGTCTTAGGCTTCTTATCTTAGGAAGGGGACTTGATTGTTGGAAAAGGTTCAGAAGAAGGTCACCTGGGATGGAATGGTTGTCATGCAAAGAGAGGCTGAAATCTGACTTGTTATTTTCTTTTAAAAAAAGAAGAGTTAGAAGGAATATGATTGAAGTGTTTAAGATTAATCATGTTGCTGCATCATTTTTATTCATACTTAGTGGTGAGAATGATACAACCCAGATATAAAGTTTGTCTAGGTAGAGGTCATGCTCAGCTGAGACAGTTCATTTATTTAACAGGGTGGCTGACCTTCGGGACAGTTTGCCTTCGGATGTTACTGAAGCAATAAATTTACCGAATTTGTGGAGAAATCATGATAATTATACGAAAGATAAGAGCTGGCTTTAAGGGTTGTTTTTATTTAATATTTTTTGTTTAGTTAAGAACACTGAACCGCATAGCTGGAGCAATAGGTCCATTGTTATCCCTAAACAATATTTTATATCATGTTATAACCTAAGATTTTCTTTACGTAATTTGACCAAGAACTGGAAATAACTGACTGGTTCAAAAAAAAATCAAACTTACGAACCGTTAAACATAATTAAAATATTTTCAATTATCAGTTCATAAATTTAAAAATAATAATAATATAAGAAGTGAGAACGAATTGACTGGACAATGATGTCATTAATCACAGAACTTTAAATTCTTTACGTTTCTTGAGGGAGGTTTGTTCCTCACACTCCACGAAAAATTTAACCACCTGTATAAAAAACACGTAATATTTGTAGCTAAATAACACAGTCTGAGAATATATTTATTCCAAGAAGCATTAACCGTTTTTGTGCGTTTTTATCAACGTTCAGTAAATTCCTTACCTGAAAATAAAACCAACATAATCATTATCAATTTCAGTATCCACAAAGAAAGTTCCCTCAAAATCCACTCCTCCAAAAGCCTGAAATCCTGAAAATTTCATTATAATATCAGTAAACTAGTAATCCGTATATAATGCACAAAAATCTGTGTCTCAGTCTATTTGTTATTTATCTTAATCACTGAACCAACCTCACCCAAAACAACTTTGTAAAAAATGTTGTTTTAAAGGGGGTCTCACAACCTACTCAAACCCCCATTAATGCTCTTATTTAGTATTTATTATCTATGACGTACAATACAGTGCAAAAGTATTAGGATAGAATAATATATATTTCAACACTCTCGTAATGCTTCGCTGATCCATATTGACAATTGAATCAGCCAGGTTGAGAGACTTACCATTCTTTAGAGTTCCCACATTTGTACCAAGGGTATACCATAAAGATTCTGTGTAAATGAACATAGTGATCAAAAATAGGACCTGGAATAACTGTTGTGGTACCTCGTGCAGTGTCTCAACTATACAAAAAAAAAGCTAGCAAGGAACTATCATATGATACTATGCCAGGATAAATCAGTATAGTATCATTCCACAAATAAACCTTGATAGGAAAGTGTTCAACATTGTATGTATACAATAGTTCTTATGTCACGGTCAAAAACGCGTATAGAATTGTCAGTATGGTAGAGAGTTCCCATAAAAGTTTTACGTCATACTGATTAGACTTTCCGATAAATTGCTCTACCCTGTTATTTATACCTTAGATACTGAGACTGAATTTGAAAATAGTAAAGGAAGAAGCAGAACACCTAAATTCAATGATACTGATGTTAAGCATTTTTGTTTATGGAGCCTTAAAGACAGAGGAAGCCTGCCACTGATCTCAAGTATAAGATAAACATCCATATACCAAATGACAGAAAAGTGTCCACATCTACAGTATTCGATGAGAGTGGAATATTTGGTCATGTAACAATTAAAACGTTTATTTTGATCTCCAAATATTGTCAAGAGATTTAAAATTACTACACAGTAGAAAAAAAATTAACTATTCGTGATTGAAAAAGAGTATTATGAAAGAATGAGTCCAAATTTGAAATATTTTCTTCAAAGCGTAGGTTGTACTTCCGGCGGAATAAAGGTGAAATACACCTCAATCCTTAGCACCTACCACAAAACATGAGAAAAGCAGTGTGATAGTTTGAGGGTGTGCTTCTGTTGAGGCAATAGGAGATATTTGCCAAATAGATGGAATCATGAACCAGCACAAGTACCGTCATGGTACACCATGAAGTTTGTATATTCTTTATAAAGTGTTTTACTACCAACAAGATAATGGCCGCAAACACTCATCTAACCTGCGTAGAAATTACTCAGCTGGAAAGAAACTGTTGGAATTATTCAGATGTTACAACTGCCCTTACAGAGTCCCGATATCAATGGACCCTGTTGAGCAAACCAGAAATTGACGAATCAAAAGTTACTTCAAAGAATCTTTATGGAAGTATATTAGAGACATTTGGAGTAAAATCCTAAAGAACACTGTAATTAAATATGTCACAACAATGCCTGAAAGACTGTCTGCAGTCAGTAAAACGAAGAAGGACATAAAAATATTCATTACTTGCTAAACTCGAGCACTTCCACTAAGTTTCTGTTGTACTAACTATGAATATTAAAACAATTCTGATGTTACTTCCCAATTTTCGTTGAAGGTATCCTGAAATCTAATTTTTGACTTTCTCCCAACCAGTTTGCATATTACTCTACGTTAATATTAACTGCATTGATAGATGGCGCCACGAAATTACACAACAAAAAGCATTTTTAAATTTTTATAACACAAGATACACACGGCGAGTGGGAAGGCACACAAAGAGGCTTATATATCTCAGAAAGTGCAATGGAGGAATGCAATGAAAAACGGCCGCCACTGTTCCAATAATACATAAACGTAAACCGAGGCTATGCTGCAACAACAAAAACAAGGCTGCCATGAACATCCTTATCTTGAATAATACTCACTTCCTACTTTAAAATATGACCTTATAACTTCATCCCGTAAGACACTACTGAGGCCAATGACCGTCTAAAAATTAAAAATGTGAAAGAGTGTGAAAGAACATTAAGAGCTGGTTGTTGACAGCGGGTAACAAAAAGTACCCCTAATGTCGCTGTTTGTTGCTCTACCTCTTCGTACAAAGCCACCTTACCATCACACAATGTATACCATATTTCAAGACGTAGTAAGTACTTAAGACTTATACAAACCTTTTGATGAGCTAATAACGAATACTGTAATAACATGTTGAAAATAAATTGTGTGAAAGTTAACGTTTTTTGTATTATTTATCATAGCATCTATCACATGTTTTTTTCAGTTCCATATCGGATAAAGGACGAGTACCCCAGCTTCTTCATTATAACCATTTTTACTGTCTTTTTATTAATTAATTATTTTAACATTAAATAACAAAACATAAATCCCACGTTATTTTGTTCTCATATGTGTAAAGTGCCGCTTATTACATTTTAACAGTTTGATTACGTTGTGTCACAGGATTCCATAATAAACCAAAACGGTATTGTTAATGTCCATACACACATTGTACAAAGATATTTACCCTAGACAACTCATGCTTTTATACGGTTCGGGTTTTATTTGTAAACTAATGAAGAAAAATTACTCACGATGTTTGGCTGTTCAAACTTTAAGCTTGTTAGGGTACGGCGTGAAAACTGAAACATTGAAGTTCAAGCACTCTAAACCTAACGGAATACGTCATACTCCTATACGATTCATTTTATAAAATACTGTTAGTAAGCCTTGTTATTACTTCAAGCAGTTTATCATACATACGGTAACACTTATACTAGAAGTGGATTGCATGTACAATGCAAATTAAAATCTCAAACACTCTGCAAATAGCATGTAAATAACATTTTGTAATCACTTTACACACACTGTTAAGCTGGAAACAATGCAAGAGCAAAGTAACCAAAACACTTGAGAATAAAACAGAAAAATTCATAAAGCCACATGTTTGTCGATATGGCTGACTGATAATCGTTGTTGGCAAGACACAGATCTATTCTGTCTTCAGTTACAAATCTAAATGCAAATCTTGGCGTTTTTGCTAATTCTTCTTATAACTTGAATATAACAAGTAAAAACTAACTATTTTGCAACACTACTAGTGAGATAACATACACTATTAAAAGCCATATTTTAGTATTACGAACACGCTTTGTGACATATATCAACCCGTCCTCATAACATGCATCGATGCACGATTGCTTTTCGCGCAGCTAAATACAAAACTGTGGACTATTAAGTTCCCTTGATCTAGGTTGTAACTATGATATCATTTTTGAAATCAAATTTTCAATTCTGTACTTGTGGCACGAGTGTTCCGTGTTAAACAAACAAATTACGTCGTAGCAGTCAATTGCCTCTGCTTGAGTGTTCTGGAATGAAAACAAGAACAATAAGTTGTATAATTTATCTTTGTATTGTTATCAAACCAAGTGTCACCTACTGACATCGAAGGTTGTACTTGAAACAGTGTGATATTTAAATTATACCTTTCCAGGAAATGATATGAGAGAATTTCTTATATTGATTATCTTGAAAAGTCTTTGTCCTGGTGAAATGTACATAACTGTAAGAATACAGATGTGGTTAGAAACAGTAATACTGAATATGTGAAACAAACCTTACACATTAATTCACTTAATATAGGAATGGGAGCACAAAATGTAAGGAAATAAGGTAGGAATGGATGGGTTAATGCTGCAACACTTGGTAGTTTTTGACATGAGCGCCCTCTCCCACCACATCAGTGCGTGATATATATACTTATTCTGTAACTGTAAAGATTTTTTTTTTTAAGTTTTAACATCAATACATGACATTCTACAACACATCAAGCTTAGTGTTAAAAACTGAAAATAATTTTATCTTACCCACTGCCAATCCAGGGTCACTATTCATAGTCTGGACGATCTCGGCCCCCTGCAGGAGAAAAATAAAACTATATCCAGTGGTAATCCACAATACACATACGACAACCAACAAGAACTTAATTATACGATAACTCACAATACAGATACGACAACCAATTAAATATATGGTGACATAAAATACAGATACGACAACCAATTAAATATACGGTAACATACAATACAGATAGGACAACCAAGAGGATGTTCAATGTGTACATACACACGTAAATTACCTCACATAACATATAACTTTTCATCACACCACAAGTCTATTCAAAATAAAATATTACAATTCATTCTTTATAAAAGATGTTTTCATGTGTCTGTTTGGTTGCCTTTATCATAGCCTGGTATTACCTTCTTCTACACAAACTGAGATACTTAGTATACTTTAACAGTCCTGTAAATTACCAAAAGTTAGTTTATTATAGTAAACATTATTAATGTGGGTTAATGCTGCAACACTTGGTAGTTTTTGACATGAGCGCCCTCTCCCACCACATCAGTGCGTGATATATATATACTTGTTCTGTAGCTGTAAAGTTTGACACATTATTATAGTAACCAAGCGTGTGTATGGACACATTATTATAGTAACCATGCGTGTATATGGACACATTATTATAGTAACCATGCGTGTATATGGACACATTATTATAGTAACCATGCGTGTATATGGACACTTTATTATTACCGCAGCCTCTTGTTACTGTTCAGAGGTTGTTTCTCTAAAATGTGTTTATTTGTTTCAAGTTAAGCACACAAGGAGCTAACTTTATTCTACTCACCAAGGGGAACAAAACCGGTTTATAGCTCTTCCTCACTGGGGGGAATTCTTTAAAATTCAACATTAAGCAATAAATGAGGAAACAGTTTCCTTACGTTTCAAAAAATCTAGAAAACTCTAAAAAATATTCTACCGATATATCGGTAACTTATCACAAATTTTATATATCTTACCAGTTTATACCTGTAATAAAACCATACATTTCTCATAAAATCAAAAATATAGACAAAATGCATGCTTTAATTTCAAGTAACATGAACTTTTATTGTTCGTATCCACAAGAGTTTTTTTTATATCCTAACTGATGAAAAATTGACAGTTGATAAAATATAACTTTAGAAATGATTATTATTCTTCACGGGTGTATTGAGAAAATCAAATGAAGTTAGTCGTTTTCAGAAGGGTCTTAACATGTTGCAAACTTATTTTTACATTTTACCGGATAATTTACAATTAACGTAATTAGATTTATATAACTATGTTTGTTTTTTTCTGGCTGATGTGCCAAACCAGTGGCACAGCGGTATGTCTCCGGACTTAAACGCTAGAATCCGGATTTCGATACCCGTGATGGACAAAGCACAGACATTGCGTAGCTTTGTGCTTAATTCAATAACATACTGATGCAATCGTCTTGTCTTATGTTTTATTGTAACATATAACAAGGTTATAAAGTTGTAGAATTTCTGGAAAAAAAAATATCCATAAAAGTACAGGGGAGAGAAAAAAATAACTCCTTATTTTGACCATCATTTACATATTTTGTTAGTTTTCAGTTATATCCGTGCAGTCAGTCCATCTGGCCCCGTACCTTCTTAATTTCGGCCTTCCACATGAAACTTTCTGAATTTTAAATATATGTACTAATCTATAATGTCACTTTCTTTTGGATCTAATCTTACCCAATAACACATCATCCGAGAAATTAAAACAACTATTATGGAAGCCATAATATTCCGATTAACAGCTCGGAAAAAGGACCAACCATACATCCTGTTGATGTTATGCTCAGAAACGTATAGAAAAACCAGATACGTCGCCACAAAATCTTGGAAACAATAGATTAATAAATATAATTATTACAATGAGAAAATTACTTAAAATAATTACCACCAAAAGAATACTAAGTTGTTTTAGAAACCAAGCACCTACACTCAGGAATACAAACTTGTCTTAGGTAAGAACAAATAAATAACTCACTGTATCATCAGGTTCACTGAGAAGATATTAAAAACATGAATATTAACTGTTGTACAGTATCTCCTTCAACTTGACATGATGGAATGAGATATAAACCTGTGATTTCCAAAGTCCTTAAACTATATTTACAATATATTTCCGTTTCTCTAAATAACCTGTATATTAAAAATAAACTATTGAATAATTCTGTCCGTCTGACGAATTGTCTCAAGACACAATCATCACCTTTCTTCTCTATATCAAACATGTCAATAATCTTAACCAACGAAATACACTCTCACAAACAAACCTTCCAGTTTACAGATAACGTTGTAGTGTGTTGTTTCTCAAAACCTGTTACAAGCAGCCAAGTACCTTCAGTATCACCTAAACCAATTAAAACCTGGTGTTTCAAATGGAAAGTCATATGTAACCATAGAAAATCCACTTCACAGTTTTACATGGAAAACTAAATTAAAGAATGAAAGAAATAAAACATTTACAAATTAAACCATATAATAACGAAATAAAAGCCACAGAAACTATAAAATTACTCAAAATAACTTACCACGATAAAGCAACAAGGAACAGACGTATTATTAAAATCACAGACAAAGCCACATTTCGATTCAATATCCCGAAAGCCCTGTAGTATGTTTCAAGTTAAAATGATCAGTATGCAAACCCTTGTGCTCCACTACTAAATACAGCTATATAACACTTCCAAACACATCAAACAGAAACAACCTTAAACCTTGTGCTCCACTACTAAATACAGCTATATAACACTTCCAAACACATCAAACAGAAACAACCTTAAACCTTGTGCTCCACTACTAAATACAGCTATATAACACTTCTAAACACATCAAACAGAAACAACCTTAAACCTTGTGCTCCACTACTAAATACAGCTATATAACACTTCCAAACACATCAATCAGAAACAACCTTAAACCTTGTGCTCCACTACTAAATACAGCTATATAACACTTCCAAACACATCAAACAGAAACAACCTTAAACCTTGTGCTCCACTATTAAATACAGCTATATAACACTTCCAAACATATCAAACAGAAACAACCTTAAACCTTGTGCTCCACTACTAAATACAGCTATATAACACTTCCAAACACATCAATCAGAAACAACCTTAAACCTTGTGCTCCACTACTAAATACAGCTATATAACACTTCCAAACACATAAAACAGAAACAACCTTAAACCTTGTGCTCCACTACTAAATACAGCTATATAACACTTCCAAACACATCAAACAGAACAACCTTAAACCTTGTGATCCACTATTAAATACAGCTATATAACACTTCCAAACACATCAAACAGAAACAACCTTAAACCTTGTGTGCTCCACTGCTAAATACAGCTATATAACACTTCCAAACACATCAAACAGAAACAACCTTAAACCTTGTGATCCACTATTAAATACAGCTATATAACACTTCCAAACACATCAAACAGAAACAACCTTAAACCTTGTGTCCTGACTAAATACAGCTATATAACACTTCCAAACACATCAAACAGAACAACCTTAAACCTTGTGGTGTCACTACTAAATACAGCTATATAACACTTCCAAACACATCAAACAGAAACAACCTTAGGCCCTTGTGCTCCACTACTAAATACAGCTATATAACACGCTTTAAACACGTCAAACAGAAACAACCTTAAACCTTGTGTGTCCACTGCTAAATACAGCTATATATGGCACTTCCAAACACATCAAACAGAAACAACCTTAAACCTTGTGCTCCTGACTAAATACAGCTATATAGCACTTCCAAACACATCAAACAGAAACAACCTTAAACCTTGTGCTCCACTACTAAATACAGCTATATAACACTTCCAAACACATCAAACAGAAACAACCTTAAACCTTGTGCTCCACTACTAAATACAGCTATATAACACTTCCAAACACATCAAACAGAAACAACCTTAAACCTTGTGCTCCACCACTAAATACAGCTATATAACACTTCCAAACACATCAAAAAGAAACAACCTTAAACCTTGTGCTCCACTACTAAATACAGCTATATAACACTTCCAAACACATCAAACAGAAACAACCTTAAACTACAGAGAATACAAACAAAGTTATCAAAGTAATGAAAACTACTAAAATAAATAAACATCAGAGAATTGTAAAGATCAGTTAAACTCCTGTATATAAAGCACAGATTCTTTACTCTAGGACAACACTAGTTTAAGACACTTGTAAATGAACTAACGTCTTCTTTTTATCTAGTAAACAATATAGTAGAAAGAATCCACTTATCTCTGTGTTCTCTATAAGAATAGAAATAATTATATTTTAGGTACAGCGACAATTACAATAGCGTGAAAATAATTAGACCGAATTGATATTACATAGGAATGTTTAGATCCTAAAGTAACTATTAGAAAGAGGATACTTACTATCCATCGTCTGCGAAGAAAGTCTCCATCAGAGTACCAAATTACAGGCAAATAACCAATCACACCCAAAAAGATTTACAGCAACCAGAAATGATATCCAGGAACACCTAAAGGAAACTTCAACTAGACACTCCCCAAGCCTTGAAAATGGTCCATACCAACAGACTCAACTGAACTCTATCGAAGACCAATCTTTATCCTTCTCTTTTTCCACTCCTAAAACCTATTCTCCTTCCCAGGTGTATCTTAAACTTCGATACTATGGCTTTCTTTACGAACATTTCTTTGGTGAATCAAGTGAATAATCTTGGGTGAATTTTTACACCCCTAAAAAGGTTTTCCCTTCTATTACAGAACCTACTTGTAAAATTTCTAATACTTTGTGAATCGTTGCAAATAAAGTTCAAAAACTATATCTGATCTTAACACATTAGTAAGTACTTACTGTTACCACTAGTGAACCCTTTTAAGGCGAAATAATTAAACAGTTCAACTTCTAAAGTCATTGATGTCTTTATATTGTAAGAAATCCAGTATGACAACGTTTGATCTATCAAGTATAGAAAAATACCGTGTTCTTTTTCTAAACTACCAATAATAATTTCTTAATTGATTGTGTAAACACAAAACCTCACAACTTGAGGAACAGAGCACTATAAACAAACCTTGTTGAAACTTTTAAGTCTGTTGGCAAACTCGAGTGACAGATGTTTCAGACAGATATCCGCTGCCTTTCTAAATCATTGTTACGGAATCTTTAAGAATATAGCCTTCAAGTTAGATCATTTTCTTTTCGTAAGATTCACTATTTTATTTTTGATTAGTTGATAAATAAAAAATAAAATTTCCCATAGTTCCACTTTCCAAGATTTCAGCTTAGTTGCTTTAATCACACTGAAGTTAACTCCTTCAATTTCTTTCTTATTACTCTAACACGTGTTTATTATAATAACACTCAGTTTAGTCTAAATATGAGTGTAAACCTTAATATATAAAAGTAAACAAATAGCGGATATAAATATGCTTCAGCACATATTTTCTACAACAACATAGTAAAAGCTAATTAAAATTTTGAAAAGATTTAACTTAAGATCTTAGAACAACATTATAAGTTTATTCATTGATAATATTAAGAATTGTAAAGTTAAGCACCATATAAATTCGAGTAAAAAACTTATATAAGATACAGTGCTAATTTATTTCTGTGTCAAATATATACCGTAGATATTAAAGGCTTAACTAATTTTAGGCATAACAGAATTCGGCGTCTGATATTATTTTCTATTATTCTAGAAGTCCTGTATTTTAAATAAGTGTTGTTGCAATAAATACACTAATTTGACCAAAAATGTTTTACTGGTCTCTACTAATGTAATGCTAAATACAGCTTTATAATTTAAAGTCTTAAAACACAAAATTGTAATAGATCACAGGTGTTCTATATATCTCTAATGGTATAATACATTTTAACATATTCTATATATCTATAATGGTATAATACATTTTAACATATTCTATATATCTGTAATGGTATAATACATTTTAACATATTCTATATATCTGTAATGGTATAATACATTTTAACATATTCTACATATCTGTAATGGTACAATACATTTTAACATATTCTACATATATGTAATGGTACAATACATTTTAACATATTCTATATGTCTGTAATGATATAATACATTTTAACATATTCTATATATCTGTAATGGTATAATACATTTTAACATATTCTATATATCTGTAATTGTATAATACATTTTAGCATATTCTATATATCTGTAGTGGTATAATACATTTTAACATATTCTATATATCTGTAGTGGTATAATACATTTTAACATATTCTATATATCTGTAGTGGTATAATACATTTTAACATATTCTATATATCTGTAGTGGTATAATACATTTTAACATATTCTATATATCTGTAATGATATAATACATTTTAACATATTCTATATATCTGTAGTGGTATAATACATTTTAACATATTCTATATATCTGTAATGGTATAATACATTTTAACATATTCTATATATCTCTAACTCTTTCCTTTTCTTTTTCTAACCGAATTTTATGTAATCAGAACATTAAATTTACTTACCTGGTTGTAGATCACCCAATGGGGATCGATCTGAGAATCTCCCTCCGGATCTAAGACAACTGTTTGGTAGGCTCTGAAGTCGGTAGCATACACCTTTCGATTGTCTGGACACACATCCAGATGATCCGGTACGTTATCTCCATCATAATCTCCACGACAAGCGTCACCCACTCCAGTCCCTGAAGACAATAAGTAAATCCACACGGAATACTGAATTTTTTCATCACTCTCACAAATCCATACTGTAATTTAAGTTTTAAAATGCTTTCTAAGGTATAAAGCAACTAGATAGAAAATACCGTGAAACATTTTGTGCCACAGTCAGCACAAACACTTTTCACACACGTAATATCAACACATAGTGCGCACAGTTGAATTCGTATGTTGCAGATGCGTAAGATACGATATGTGAAGGTTTAAGCTAATGTCTCATCAACCTACATATATATTAAGCACAAAAATCTGTATGGCTGTCTCTTTGTCCATTATATAACTCTTTCTAGGTCGCTGGGCCAATCTCAACCAAACTTTCTGGGGTCATAGTTTAGAACAAGGGGTATGTTATTGGGAGTTCACAGCGCAATTACTGGTGTTATCGAGCATTTATCTTTGATGTCAGTTAACGATAACTAATTCATAAATAGTGCCACATCCTTACACACACAAAACATCAAATTTCCTGTAACATACTTATACATTGTGGTAGTAAGGCCATACAAACGTTTTAATTTTTCTTCTTTCGACCAAATAGGACTTTAGGTATTTAACCAGAAGCTTTAAGGAAAAGCTGGGTGTTTGTTTGTTTTGAATTTCGCACAAAGCTACGCGAGGGCTGTCTGAGCTAGCCGTCCCTGATTTAACAGTTTAAGACTAGAGGGAAAGCAGCTAGTTATCACCACCCACCGCCAACTCTTGGGCTACTCTTTTACCAAAGAAGAGTTGGATTGACATTCACCTTATAACGCCCCCACGGCGAAAAGGGCGAGCATGTTTGGTGCGATGCGGATTCGAACATCTTCTTTCAACAATTTTTTAATCAAAAACGACTTGCATGTGCCATTCTCAGCCAAACAGCGGGTTTGTTTGCCCGTACATTCTGGATCCACGTGCGCTCGCTATAAATAGCACTCACATAATCGCGCTGTGACGTCAACAGACTCCTGACCATGATAGGGCCTTTTATCATTGATATAAGGATAACGTGTCTAGAGCCTCTCAATGGCACAGAGGCATGTCCGCGGACTTATAACGCTAGAAACCGGGTTTTGATACCAGGGGTGAACAAATCACAGGTCGCCCATTGTTTAGCTTTGTGCTTAATTTCAAACTAACATACAAACAAACAAAATAAAGCCTCAAACTAGTAGTTGTTTCGGCCTTTCTGAACTTACATGTAAATCCCATGGTGCACTATTACGTGAAGTTTCAGTCAAGATAAAATAGTCACGTCCAGGACCTGCCTTGGTCAGGCCAGAGTCCTATATCCAACTGATCCATTTCGAAGAATTTTAATACTTCGCCAAAAGAACAGACAATTTTTAGTTCACTTGGTAAGATAATTGTCAGGCTATTTCATTACGTTTCGATAATATTAGCATGGGCCAAATGTTAAAGCTGAGTTCACTCGATTTCAAACTGATATCCTTGTGGTAAAACACGATATTTATGAAAATCGGTTACTTTAGTGATTGCTATATTAATGGTAGTACTAAGAAAAAAATAATTACATGGGTAATATTTATTCGAAAATATACAACTTGTTATTTCACCACAGGAAAAATTGTTATGAATCTATACCAACCAGAAGAGCCAAAACCATCATTAACGACGAGCATACCCAACTGATGACGTAAAGTAGAATACTAACAAGAGATTTCTTTAAATTACCCATTACCCACAATTACGGTTATTTTACTATTAATTGTTACTGTAGATTTTCAGAAACTCTTTGCACCATTTATTGTAACTTACAATTCATAATTTGGGTATATGTATATAGAGTTGTCCGTATGTAGTGGTTAAGGTCTCAGTGAATAACAATAAATGTCAAAGTTCATTGCACTTTATAAAAACTATTGTCCGTCACAGTTTTAATTTTAATGAACTCCTCTGGAAATTGGCAACATAAGTCTTAGACCACAAATTTTTTGCACGTAGTATGTGATTAAACATGTTAAATTAATAGAGACAGTAATATTAGGTCATCCTGGTTTTGTCGTCCTATACAATGCTGAACTGTCGGAAGTTATGGAATTCTACAGGTAAAACAACACTCTCAAGGTAATACTGTATCACAGCATAGGGGGCGTTTCGAACTGGTAATTGATTTATTCTTGTTAAACTTTCACATGACGTTTATGATGCACTTTTGTGTAGAATTTCAGTCAAGATGGTTCATTGTTTGAGTTACGAGATCTAAATTTAAGTTACTCATTACCCTGTCACTGTTGTCTTTATACATTCATTAGTACTTGTCTGAGTTACTCAACCAGAATATAAGTAATGAACTACCCTACTATACTGTTTAAATCTCGATACTTAACATGCTTAAGTTGCCCGACCTAGTATATCAGATTAACTCTATTCATTACTACTTTAATATTTAACTGTGATCTGTGTGAGTAGGATTTATTAATCAGAAGTTAATTGTAAGCACTTAGCCAGTTTACATATTTTTATTTAATCACTGGTTGTAACAGATACATGTTCTGGAGTTACGTTTTCTATAGACGTTACATTATTGACAAACCAATAGCTCCAGCTGGTACTTTAATACAATCTATGTTATTAAATTAGTGTCACATTGTTTGTATAAATTAGACTATATACATCATAACATTACATTAAGCCTAATGTTACACTGACTAGACCAGGGACAGTTGGAGGTAAATACTAGCTTACCGTTAGTATCACGTTGGTCCGGATTGTACACTAAAGCACAATTGTCTTCACTGTCCGAAATTCCATCATTGTCTTTGTCAAAATCACATGCGTCACCTGTATAAATAAAGGATAAACACTAGTAACTTCTATCTAAATGTTAAAAAACACCACACATTTACTTTAGAACATATAGAATATCATAATTTTCCAAAGGTAAAAAATATAGACGGTATGAAAACGGTAGTAAAACCAAATCCAATAAAACAACTTAATTTAATGTCAGAAGTCTAATATAGGAAACCTATCTTCTAAACTATATATCATTAAAACACTTTAGTCTTTGTTGTTATGTCGTATTCACCTAAATAACTTTAGTCTTTGTTGTTATGTCGTATTCACCTGAATAACTTTAGTCTTTCTCGTTATGTCGTATTCACCTGAATAACTTTAGTCTTTCTTGTTATGTCGTATTCACCTAAATAACTTTAGTATTTGTTGTTATGTTGTTTTCACCTGAATAACATTAGTCTTTGTTTTTATGTCGTATTCACCTGAATAACTTTAGTCTTTCTTGTTATGTCGTATTCACCTGAATAACTTTAGTCTTTCTTGTTATGTCGTATTCACCTAAATAACTTTAGTATTTGTTGTTATGTTGTTTTCACCTGAATAACATTAGTCTTTGTTTTTATGTCGTATTCACCTAAATAACTTTAGTCTTTGTTGTTATGTCGTATTCACCTAAATAACTTTAGTCTTTGTTGTTATGTCGTATTCACCTAAATAACTTTAGTCTTTGTTGTTATGTCGTATTCACCTAAATAACTTTAGTCTTTGTTGTTATGTCGTATTCACCTAAATAACTTTAGTCTTTGTTGTTATGTCGTATTCACCTAAATAACTTTAGTCTTTAGTTGTTATGTCGTATTCACCTAAATAACTTTAGTCTTTGTTGTTATGTCGTATTCACCTAAATAACTTTAGTCTTTGTTTGTTATGTCGTATTCACCTAAATAACTTTAGTCTTTCTTGTTATGTCGTATTCACCTAAATAACTTTAGTCTTTGTTGTTATGTCGTATTCACCTAAATAACTTTAGTCTTTGTTGTTATGTCGTATTCACCTAAATAACTTTAGTCTTTCTTGTTATGTCGTATTCACCTAAATAACTTTAGTCTTTCTTGTTATGTCGTATTCACCTAAATAACTTTAGTCTTTCTTGTTGTGTCGTATTCACCTAAATAACTTTAGTCTTTCTTGTAATGTCGTATTCACCTGAATAACATTATTCTTTGTTGTTATGTCGTATTCACCTAAATAACTTTAGTCTCTTTTGTTATGTCGTATTCATCTGAATAACTTTAGTCTTTGTTGTTATGTTTAAATAACTTTCGGATCACTTTTCTTGTTCTTACCTTTTCCATCTTCGTCTGTATCAAGTTGATCACTATTAGGATAATCTGGACAGTTGTCCTTGTTGTCTTGTATCCCATCCAGATCCCTGAAAACAACTGTATAATTGTTAAGGGATTCTACATATAATATCGTGTTACTGCTAGGAACATCACTAATACGTCTCTATTCCAGTAATAAATCTTTTCACGTTTGATAAGTTAATGATTTCACAAAGTTACAAACATTTTATTAACTACGAAGTACATAAAATAATTAATTCTAAGATAAAGTAAGTTTAGAATATGTAATTTTTAAATCCATTAAACTACATGTAAAAGTGACTTCTATTGACAACTTACCGGTCAACGTTATTGTCACAATGGTCACCTACCAAATCTTTATCGGCATCAATCTGATTATAAAATAACAAAATATTTTATTAAATTACAAATATACATTAAAAATAGTATAAAAATAGAAATAACTCTGGTTATACTAATGTACATATAAAAATACCACGGTTAGGTAAAATAAAAAATATTCTACTGGTCAGGGATTACTTATTGACCAAGGTCTACCCATTATGTGGAAAAGTTGGATTTGCCCTAAGTATTAGATACATTTATTTGCGTTATTGAAATAGTGGATGTAGATTTGATAATATTTTTACGAAAGAATTTGAATAGGAAACCGTCATCCTTAGGATGTGCTACAATTTATTTATATATACATAATATATTTATTTTATGTGTTCGTTTCAACACGAAGTTACACAAAAAGCTAACATGAGTCCAGTACAGAAAATGTAACACCTGTTTTTATCCTCTAAGTTCTTTTACAACTGAACCAATAAAAGACATTATTTTAAACAAGCAATAGAAAAGTTTTAAAACATTCCATCATCTTGACTAACCTAACGTAGTTGGATAATTAATGAAAAAGTACACATATTTTGGCAGAGGCAATACTGGTTTAATGTGTCTTACTGTAGTATTTATCTGATGGTCACGAATACATTTATTCTAATCAAAGCTTGATTTTATAATTTTTTCACATCAATAATTAAACCATGTAAGCTTCTGGTAAAAATCGAGTATTTACCCTAACTAAAGCTGACTAACATTATCAATGTGTCATGTTTACTATCAGGCTAATTAACAGTATCAATGTGTCATGTCTACCATCGTGCTCATTAACATTATCAATGTGTCATATGTTCTATCATCCTCATTAACATTATCAATGTGTCATGTCTACTATCGTGCTTATTGACATCACCAATGTGTCATATCTACTATCAGGCTAATTAACATTATCAATGTGTCATATCTACCATCGTGCTCATTAACATTATCAACTTGTCATGTCTACCATCGTGCTCATTAACATTATCAATGTGTCATATGTTCTATCATCCTCATTAACATTATCAATGTGTCATGTCTACTATCACGCTAATTAACATTATCAATGTGTCATATCTACTATCATGCTAATTAACATTATCAATGTGTTATATCTACTATCATGCTCATTAACATTATCAATGTGTTATATCTACTATCGTGCTCATTAAAATTATCAATGTGTCATGTCTACTATCATGCTCAGTGACATTATCAATGTGTCATGTCTACTATCAGGCTAATTAACATTATCAATGTGTCATGCCTACTTTCGTGCTCATTAACATTATCAATGTGTCATGTCTACTATCATGCTCACTGACATTATCAATGTGTCATGTCTACTATCAGGCTAATTAACATTATCAATGTGTCATGCCTACTTTCGTGCTCATTAGCATTATCAATGAC
Organism: Tachypleus tridentatus; assembly: GCF_004210375.1. Classification (NCBI taxonomy): domain Eukaryota; kingdom Metazoa; phylum Arthropoda; class Merostomata; order Xiphosura; family Limulidae; genus Tachypleus; species Tachypleus tridentatus. Next base: position 106,346,194 of record NC_134828.1, read on the forward strand.
TCATGTCTACTATCGTGCTCATTAGCATTATCAATGACTCATGTCTACTATCACGCTAATTAACATTATCAATGTGTCATATTTACCATCGTGCTCATTAACATTATCAATGTGTCATGTCTACTATCAGGCTAATTAACATTATCAATGTGTCACATTTACTATCAGGCTAATTAACATTATCAATGTGTCATGTCTACTATCAGGCTAATTAACATTATCAATGTGTCATGCCTACTTTCGTGCTCATTAGCATTATCAATGACTCATGTCTACTATCGTGCTCATTAACATTATCAATGTGTCATGTCTACTATCAGGCTAATTAACATTATCAATGTGTCATGTCTACTGTCGTGCTCATTAACATTATCAATGTGTCATGTCTACTATCAGGCTAATTAACATTATCAATGTGTCATGTCTACTGTCGTGCTCATTAACATTATCAATGTGTCATGTCTACTATCATGCTCATTAACATTATCAATGTGTCATGTCTACTATCAGGCTAATTAACATTATCAATGTGTCATGTCTACCATCATGCTCATTAACATTATCAATGTGTCATGTCTACTATCAGGCTAATTAACATTATCAATGTGTCATAATGATTATTACTCATGGGTGTGACACAAACTTGATTTTTTATTTTTTTCAACTAAACAAACTTTTCTTATGTTTGAATTTAGTTTGTTGTCTATTGTTTGTATGTGTCATATTTTCTATACGTATGATTTTTCTCTATCACGTGGAGTATACACACACCCTCTACACAGCTTACTTGTCATATGATTCATTTAACAAATGTGCGATACATCACTTTTAATGAAATATTTTATTATTCGTTATGACAAAGTGATTTATAATTATCCTTTATACAAAAAACTAACATGTTAAATCTGTTTGTAACAGATGAAGACACTTCGCACCATAAAAGTTACACTTAGTATTTCTGTATCAGTTTTATTACACTATTAAATACTTGTTTGGTGACACGACAGTGAAGACATACCTGAGAAGGATTATGAACGTATGGACAGTTGTCACATACATCACCCAGCTTATCACCATCTGAGTCTCGTTGGTCGGAGTTTGGTGTAGTGGGACAATTATCTAGCACGTTCTGGATGCCTGTAAGGCCGAACAACATATTCTAGAATCCAGTATTCAGTTAAGGACACTCAGAAATCAAGAATTATTAAATAATGATAACACAGACCTGAGATGATTTTATTGTTTTGAACTTTATGTTCGATAGTAATTCCTGAAAATAACATCTATTTTTCTCTCTCAGGTATAGATTTTTCGCACGACATCATTTGTACCTTTACATAACTGAATCACTTTCAGTCGGGTCACATTTTGTAATGTTTAAAATTTTGACAACGATTGGCTCTAGATTTCTCTTGCCCAATCGCGATGTGAGAAACTTATCAATCGTTCTATAACCTTATAGAAAACGGTTAACAGAACGCATGACGTGTAATTTTTGGATAGTATTTGTTCGTGCGTGCACTTTGATATTGCACTTTTTCTTTTCAATATTATTTACTTGTAGTTATGGCCAAAAAGTAGCTGTTTTAATGACCCAAACAAGTTCTGTTTTATTTAGAGAAATTTTATTTCAGGAAACTGAGGCAATACAAAACAGAATTCATCAAAACAAAACGTCATAAGCGTATTTTGGAATAAAAATTCGAGACATAAACAAATCATGGGCTCCACATAAACTCTGCACCGTTTTTGTCGAAGAATTCAGAGATTGGACTACAGTTTAAAAAGTACTTGCGTTTTCGAATTCCAAACTTGGCGTGAACTTAAAAACGACGAAGATGACTGCTACTTTTGCTCATGCAATGTACAAGACTATAACACTCGAAATAAAAAATTAATTTCTTATTCGAACTTTCAAAACAGCATAAAACCTATTGCTCATGGACCTGATGTGCCTGTACCTATTGTAGTGATGGCTCTTAAACTAGTTTCATCTGATTCTGAATCTGATACCAGCACAAACGATGGCAGAGATTGTTTTCAAACTGAAACACCTAGTGAACCAAAACTTCTCACATGAGTTGAACTTAATAATTTTGTAAGAGATTTGGGGCTTTCAAAGGATTCTTTCAGAGATTTTGGGGTTCAGATTTCGGACTAAGAGTTTACTTTCTCCAGGGACATCATTGTACTGGTCCAAAAATTGTGAGAAATAATTTATACCATACTTTTCGCAAGAAGGTTCAGTGAGTTATTACAACAATATCGTTGAATTAATACCAACGATAGGAGCTGCTATTTATTGGTTCCTCTAAAAAGTGTTCTTCACAATTTTAACATATTTGCACCTGTTCCTATTGCTTATTCGGTTTACTTGAAGGAAACCTCGAACTTCTTAATAATATTAAGTACAAAGGTTGACTACTTTGTGAAGACTTAAACTTCCTTTACATGTTGTTGGGTCAAATATTCAGTTACACAAGTTTTCATGTTTTATTCTGTTACTCTTACCTCCATTTCGCATAAACCTGGGTTTTTTAAAGCACTTTGTAAAAGCCTTAACCAAAGATGGCGACTGTTTCATGCATCTACGTGGGCAATTTCATGATTTTTCAGAAGCGAAAATTAAGGAAGAGAATTTTGTTGAGCCTCGGATTAGGAAACTGACTTCGGATGAACAGTTCCAAAGGACAATGAGGAAATTTGAAAAATAATTGTGGACTGTCTTAAAGATATTGTTGAATTGTTTTTTAGCAAAAAATCAAGAACCCAAATTACGAAAGTATTGTCAATAACATGCTCAGTAATTTCATATAATCGGGCTGCAATATGGGCTTAAAAGTTCATTTATTACATATCGACTATTTCCCTAAACATTTCGGTGCCGTTACATTTATCAATACATCAGGGAAATGGAGATAAGGTAACAAGAAAGGTGAAACGTCAGCATGATGGCTGACCGCTGCTGGTCATTAAAACGACACAACAGATAAAAGAAAGACCACAACACGTAGTTTTAAGAATAAAAGGCGAAGATTGCACAAAATGAATCAGAATGAATGAAGATAAACGTTCGTTTAACATCAATGTTCTTCTATTTTCTTCAGTTTGTTCCTATTTTTGTTAACAAACTTAATAATAAAAAGAATGTTTATTGTGGTAAACAAAAACATCATTTGATCTAAGTAAGAGTTTCCCTCCCGATTTGTAAAAAATCCTTACGTGATAGAAAAAAAATAATATTATTTCCTCTACCTCCGAAGTTGAATAATGGAGAAACCGTAATTAAAACCAACACAAAATTTATGAAGTTCAAATTCGTAGGCCTGTGTATTTTCAACATTTATCTGTTTAGGAAATAAGAGATCTTAAAACCATGCATTATTTAACACTAAAATCTTAGTTACTAAAAGTTGACTGTACAGCTTTAAGTTTTATTAGCTTGTAGTAAAGTCAATTCAGTGTATTTATAATTCTACTAGAGGAATGAGAGTCATGTTTATATAACGTTTAATTGTAGAGAAATAAGATATGATAAACTAAACAAAACTCACCGTCATTGTCAGCATCAGGGTCACATAGGTCCCCATATCCGTCGTTGTCGGAATCCGTCTGTTCAGGATTCGGGATTTGAGGACAGTTGTCACAAGCGTCTCCGAGTTTGTCTGGACCGTCTGGATCAGTATCTTCTTGGTTAGGGTTAGGAACTAGAGGACAGTTGTCCTGTGTTACAAAGAGAAACGTCTTAAATATACATCACTCTAATTAATGTACAGATTTTGTATATTATGTACATTTACCTTTCTTTGTTACATATTCTGTTTCTGTTTTCTCTTCTATCAGCTTTAGAACATAAATATTCCACGTGTTATTAATATAGACATGATAAAATAATGTAGTTTACTCTGTTCTATACATTAGATTTTGAATTATCTATTCAACATAGGGAAAACTTCAAAATTACTGTATAGCACTGAATTAAAACTTTTGAAAATTATCTTAAAACATTATATTAAATATATTAATCAAAGATTTGAAAATTAAAATAAATCGAATATATTAGAAATAAAGCAGGAAGACCAGAAAGCAGCAGCGGACAATGTAACCACTTTACAGGTGCCGTTCTTTCTTTAATGTTCTAAGTACGTTTGCATCATAACAAAAGTGTGTTAATGAAAGAAATGTAAAATTAAAGCGACATACTGGATCATTGATGATACCATCACCATCAGCGTCTTCATCACAAGCGTCTCCGATTTTGTCACCATCAGCATCTTCTTGTCCACTATTGGGTGTATTTGGGCAGTTGTCCTAAACAAAACAAATCTGTTAATCGAGAGTCTTGTGTGTTATATGTGTCAAACACTTCTGTATCATTAAAGACACTCATGGACAAACGTTAGTGATTGTCAGATAACTATTCTACATACAACAATCAAATAACGTCTCGGCAAACATTAAATTACAAAGAAAAATTACATTATTTGACAACGTTGGTTTTCTACGTTTCTTTGTTAATTTCTTGTTTATTTGTTTTTCAAGTGCAATGCCAGCTTTATATATTTTTCAAGTTTCTTTGTTATTGAATAAAATATTTTCACAAACATCGGAGGTTACAAAACATAGATTTATATTTCAACAGTGAGGTTATAGAACAGTTACAAAACATACAGTTCTGAATATACATCAGAGGTTGTAAAACCTTTGGGTTGCAAAGCGCAGAGTTGGGTGTGAATACCAAGGACTAAAAACATAATTTGCCTGTTGATAATGTGGTTAAATAAAACTAGGTTTGTACGTGGACATCAGAGACTTCAAGACTCTTAGTTGTATATAGCCATCAGGATTTCAACACATAAGGCTGTTTGTTGGTAGGCATTACAGGTTATAAAACACAGAGTTATGTGTGGGCATCAGGTGGTGTCAAACACAGAGTTATGTGTGGGTTTCTAGGTTAGTTTTCTTCCAATTATCTACAACCGTACGTTCACCGTAGTGACTAAAACACAACTTAAAACACTATACATATAATACATATTACACCATTATAAAAAGCCTGGACTTGTTATTTTGTATGAGGCCAATAATGAGAGGTGGAATCCACTGAAACTGGTATAATTCAGCGATAAGTGGTAAATCGATGTTAGTTTGGGCTTCAAGTAATTTTAATAAACATAATATAGTTATGTATATATTTTTGAAGTAACAAAAACGGTTTTTATGTTGCATGAGAGAAAAGGATATAGCTAGTTTGAGATATCGGAGAATTACAACAAACAACCATTACGTGTAACCATTGGAAATTGTAAAACACAGTGGTATATGAACAGCAGGAGTTACAAACATAGAAGATTATGAGTATACATCAGAAATAGTAACACACAAAATAACTTTGTGTTTCTCTACCGTTTTCGTTTTGCAATAGATATTCAAAAGAGAAATAAATTCCCTGAAAACAGATTTCATAAAAAATGTTTTACGTTGGTACTTACGGCTAGACATCTTGGATTGTTGCACCTCAGGTCATAGTCTGGCCAGCCGTCCAGGTCTTTATCCGGACCGCAAACCTTCCCATTTCCTGCCCAGCCGACACGACACTAAGTAATAAAAACTCATGTAGTGCCATCTATGTACCATTTACCGTTTGAGAGTAAGTTATTATAAGTACTACGTTTTGTGTACGTAGCCATTCAAAGATCTGATATATTACAAACTTGATTATCTTACTAACTGAGAAAGACAACTAAATATAAAAATCTGTTGGTGTTAGTTTTCAAAGATACATAAATAATACATTAATTTTATCAAAACATAATATAACTTTAAAGTTTCTTTTGAAGAATGATCTCTCAGCTAAACCTTAGGTGGGCGTCTTAAATGCTCAAATAACTATTTTAACACGTTTAAATCTGTGAGAATGAACGTTTCATAAAAAAGTTAAAAATCCATCATGCAAAAATACACCAGAGAATTGTTTTTGTTTTGGTGAATCCAAGTAGTTTTCTACACACATGAACTCGGGAAACATTTAAGAAACACAAAGAAAAATTCATTTAAATACGAATAAACATAAACAAATAAATTATAAACAATGCTTCATAATATTTTAAGTACAAGTTTTTATCAATAAGACACAGATAAAACTAAATAAAGTTGTTTATGCTTTCTGACACGTTTTGAATATTGACTTACCTTACATTGATAAGTAGTTTGACCCCTCAGTAGTTCACAGTCTGCATTTCCATCACAGACAGTACCGTCAGGACAAGTCCCTGGGTTGGGGCTGCACCCAATGGTTTGATTCCCAATAAATCCCTCGATACATTCTCCGCATGTAAACGAACCCTTAATGAAACAGAAATATTGATTTTTCATCGGGTAATAAAACAAGTACATACAATATACGAAAATACATCCTTTTGTTGTAGCCCATCTGCTACAAGATAAACAAGTTAGCTTCAATATCATAACCTTTCCAGTACAACTTAATAAGTACAATCTACCAAATTATAGCTTCGCTCATTTCAAGTTTAAAACATTAGCCTGAAGATCATACATGTCACCAACAGATGATATATGAACCTTAAACTGGAGGTCATACCTTTCCATTACAACTTAAAAAGTACAATCTACCAAATTATAGTGTTAAATTTAAAGCTCAAGTGAAACGACTGTTAAGTTAGTTCGATATTCTTCTGAAGGCAAACAAGTGTACGGAAAAAAATCGAGTATTATATTCGAAGACTAAAATGTTTTTGGAATATTCGTAATTTCAAAGGTGGAAGTCAAGGTCTTGTTTGACCCAAACACTAATTTTCTCTGATCTTTGGAATTTCTAAATAATTAAACAATTTTTCTTGTCTTACTGTGGCCTACGTTTAACAACTCGTATTGGACTGCTATTTGGAAAATATTTTATTATTTCACGTAAACTGTTCCCTCATTTGAAAAAAACAACACGATAATAAGTTATTTGATATTGAAATCTTATGAAAAAAGAAATTATAGATAAGGTTTTCTATCTTAATATTGTCTTGAATAAATAGTTATGATACACATCTGAAGGGTTAAGAAAGCATGATAACATATTATTCTCAAGTAAAACTAAATGTCGAATATATATTTTTAGTGTAACAAAACTAGACGTAACGAACATTCTGTGGTACAATGTGACCCGACATGGCCAAGCGTGTGAAGGCGTGCGATTTGTAATCTAAGCGTCGCGGGTACGCATCCCCTTCGCGCCAAACATGCTCGTCCTTACAGCCGTGGGATTAACCGCCACAGTAACAACCCCAACCCCACGGCTATGAGGGCGAACATGTTTGGAGCAAAATGTAAAGAATGTTTTATTTGTCCACACGTAAATATATTTTGCAAACAGCAAAAAATAATCTAAACAAATGCATGTATTATTTTTTAAAAAATTAAAAAATGCTTGAGAACTTATCAAAGCACTACGACACCTACAGACGGTTTGATTTTCGGTTCATAGGTTGAAGTTCAAAATTAATCATATTATGAGTGTTCGTGTCATTTGACTGCTCCATAACTATATCTTATCTCTCTTCTTCCAGATACGCGTAATCAGGACACAGCAGCTTAAGTCCCAACATATAAATGGAATTTTAACCGCTATATACAGTAGTGTGCAAAAGTATTAGGACAAGTGAATATTTTATCATTCTTTCTATTTTAATGGTCTACTTTTCCATGACACTACCAGGTTGTAAGGGCCCAAGGGCAAATAATTTTTGTCGGTTCTACATCCCATGTAATTTTACATAGAATAAAATTATCAATGGGCCCCCATTTAGAGCATGGGCTCTGGAGCTGATCTCCCACCAGGGCCTTCCCATTGGACATTACATATTACAAACATCAACACTGTGGTAATGCTTCACTGATCCATGTTGACAACTTATTACGTCAGGGTGAGAATACTTATCAATTTTTAGAATTCTTATATATTTGTACCAAGGGCATGTTACAAGGGTTCTAGTTGAAAGAACATAACGATCATATTTAAGGTCTGGAATAACTGTCATGGCTACCCACGCAGTGCCTTAACTATATTGAAAGAAGCTAGCAAGGAGATAGCATATAGTACTCTACATACAATAAAAATAAATTTAAAAACATTCCACAGATAAACCTAAATAAAACAGTGTTTAACACTGTATGTTTACTATAGTTGTTATATTATGGCCCAAAACACTGTATGTTTACTATAGTTGTTATATCATGGCCCAAAACACTGTATGTTTACTATAGTTGTTATATCATGGCCCAAAACACTGTATGTTTACTATAGTTGTTATATCATGGCCCAAAACACAGTATGTTTACTATAGTTGTTATATCATGGCCCAAAACACTGTATGTTTACTATAGTTGTTATATCATGGCCCAAAACACAGTATGTTTACTATAGTTGTTATACCATGGCCCAAAACGCGAAGAGAATTTTCAATAGAGTAGAGAGGTCACACAAAACTTTATATGATACTGGATGGACTTTCCGAAAAATTACTACAAAACTTGAAATTCTCCACAAACACTGTTATGTACACCCTAGATCGTGAGACCGAATTTGAAAATAGTAAAGGAAAAGACAGAACACCTAAACTCAGTTATACTGATGTCAAACATCTTTGTTTATGCAGAACAGAAGGAAGTATTCAACTGATCTCAAGCATAAGATAAACAGCCATGTATTAAGTGACAGAAAAGTGACCAGATCTACAGTATCAAGAAAGTTCATTAAGAATGAAATATTTGGTCATGTATCAGTTAAACCTTTACTTTTATCTTCAACTGTTGTCGAGAGATTTAAATTTGCTAAAAAGTACAGAAACTGTACTGCTGGTGATTGAAAAAGTATCATGGACGGATGAGTCCAAATTTGAAATATTTAGTTCAAAGCATAGGTTGTACGTCCGTCGGAAGAAAAGTGAAATATACCTCAATCTATAGCACCCACCACGAAGCACGTGTGATGGTGTCATCGTTCACGGTCGTAATGACGGCGCGACAGAAAAAAAGTGGGGTATTGTGACTTGAGTGTCACTAGACAACACATTGATGCATCATTTCCAAATAAAAGAAAACTATGAGTTAAAAACTCTGACCAATGCATGGCCAAGCCAGGACAATTTCCTCTTTCCTGCCCTTACCGAATCAAGACGGCCAAAGAGCAAGGTCAAACCCAATTCAGCCAGCTGCGCCTGAACACGAAGACCAAAACCAACAGTGGTAGACCATCTATTCCGAAAAAGCATCACTCACTGAGGAAGGAATAGACAACCCCAAGTGTGATGGTGTGGTAAGGATCGAAGGTTGAAGTATACAGTAAATAAGAGTGAAAATACAGTGTACAAACTGTGGACTGGAGAAGTGTGGAAATACAGTATACAAACTGTGGACTGGAGAAGTGTGGAAATACAGTGTACAAACTGTGGACCAGAGAAGTGTGGAAATACATTGTACAAACTGTGGACTGGAGAAGTGTGGAAATACAGTGTACAAACTGTGGACTGAAGAAGTGTGGAAATACAGTGTACAAACTGTAGACTGGAGAAGTGTGGAAATACAGTATACAAACTGTGGACTGGAGAAGTGTGGAAATACAGTGTACAAACTGTGGACCGGAGAAGTGTGGAAATACAGTGTACAAACTGTGGACTGGAGAAGTGTGGAAATACAGTGTACAAACCGTGGACTGGAGAAGTGTGGAAATACAGTGTACAAACTGTGGACTGGAGAAGTGTGGAAATACAGTGTACAAACTGTGGACTGGAGAAGTGTGGAAATACAGTGTACAAACTGTAGACTGGAGAAGTGTGGAAATACAGTATACAAACTGTGGACTGGAGGAGTGTGGAAATACAGTGTACAAACTGTGGACCGGAAAAGTGTGGAAATACAGTGTGCAAACTGTGGACCGGAGAAGTGTGGAAATACAGTGTACAAACTGTGGACTGAAGAAGTGTGGAAAGCCCCAGATGTTGAACAAGATCCAACATCTTCAAGGCCGAGGTTGTGGGAGAGTCACAGACCAGATAGTCCAGTTTCGATCGAATGAGGGTAGGATAGATCTTTAGCATAAAATATCGATCCACCACCAAAGAGGTGAAAAGGGAAGATACGGAGAATGCTCAGTGCCCTTCTACACTTGACACATGATGTATGGAATGGAAGTTAGCTTAGATTAAAATATAAACCATGACTAAATGTTGACACTATCCCAATTATTTAATACAATAACAAACTATAATATATCTGGTTGATGAGCAACAACAAACGGTCTCAGTAAACTATAAAACTATACTTTACCTCACTGTAAGATTATTTTTCCTTTAACGTTTAAAAAACTCCCGTTCTTTAACTTCTACACTTGAAATTATTGTCTGTCCTGTCTGGAGTTATTATAATGATAGACTTTATTTTACTTACCTCTGTGTTGATGCACTGTGAATTTTCCACACAGCCGCCATTGTTCCCGTCGTCACATTCATTGACGTCTAAACACAACTAAAGGATAAACAAAAACACTGTTAACATTGACTCGAAGGACAACTAGACTAGAAACAAAAACACTTTTGATACAATAACGACTCTAAGCACAACTAGAGCGTAACTAAAAACAATATATAAATGTAACATTGACGTCTATACATAGATATAGCGAAAACAAAATCACTGTTAATATAACGTTGTTTCCAAACAAGACTAAAGCAAAAACAAAAACTCCGTTGATATATCATTGACGTACAAACACAGCTATCTGTATATTCAGCTACCATTGCTATATCAGTTAGTTCTATTTTTCATATTACTAATAGAGAAGATTACATTAAATATGCTTATTTCTGAAACGTTACAAAATTATAAACATAAATTTCCATTGCCCGCTGGGACAGCTGTAAGTCGTTGGAGTTACAACACTAAAATCAGCGGTTCGATTCCCTTAGCTGGACACAGCAGATAGCCCAATGTGGCTTTTCTATTTAAAAACAAAAACACAACAGCTATTGTGTACAAACAATAGCCTCCATATTTTCGTCCTTCAACTTTACGTTTGTAAATGTGAACAAAGCTAAGAGAAATGTATTTCATTAAATGAATATGTCAAGAAAACATACTACTTATTACACTATTTAGCAATGCTCTGACGTAGTTAGATTACGAAAAAAAAAAACAAATTTATTCCAGGTATAAATAACTACGGTTATGTTAGCTTAAAGAACTTCTACACTTTTTAAAATGGTTTGAAGTACAGCTTTCTTCTCGTATGCTTTAAAGATAAGTACTTAAACATATTTTTAAATAATTACATCTGTACGTATTTATGTGTAGAATTGCTGATGGGATTCACTGAATTCTTAAACCTCTTCAGTAATTATTATTACGTCAAATTGTTTGAGAGCTCATTAATTTGTTAGTTACGTAAACATTATGTAAACTAAAAAATTCATTGATATCACAATCAACCCTAACAAATTACACATAAAGGTTTTTCTATACATGTTGCCCCATCCCAATGCCTTAGCGTTAAGTTAGCAGACGCATGTCTCTAAAAATCGGGTTTCGATACTGTCAATATAACTCTAAAGTGGATAATTCATGGCTTAAATATTTCAAGTCTGCTCGAACATTTAATAAATAAGTAATCAGGTTTCACAGGGCAAACGGTTGACATGGTAATATTTAGAATGTTCTTAGTGGTTATAAAAAATTTAAATCAACCACATACTTTACACTGTAAGGAAACAGTTAGACATTATTTTGACAAAACATCACAACAGCACGAAACATCATGCGATAACACAGTGAAATATCCACAAAAAACTGTAAAATATATGTATATATATATCGAAAGTTGGAAACTAAAATATTATAATAGTCATTTATTTGAGGCTGAAACTAATGGTAAAATCCTTTTATTCGGCTCACTAGTTTATAAGTTTTATTGAATACCGTTCTGAATATTATTTATACAGTACTTAATAGTAATAATAAACTTTACTGAAAGGGTGTTGTTTGATTCTTTAAACTTTTTCATTTAAGGCTGTATAATAGTGTGTGTGTGTAACTAATCCTAATTTTGAACTAACTAATCCGAAGGCAGCTAAAGAATAGTACGTTTGATGGATTGAAATCAAGTACAAAGCTACATAATGGAGTATTTGTACTCTGCCCCCCACGGGAATCGAAACCCAGTATCTAGCAGTGTCAAGCTGCAGACATACCGTTGTGTCACTAGAGGGCACAACAGTCAGTACTGTCAGTGGTTGGGCTTCCTTTATCTCACAGAATAATTGGATTTGACTATCATTCTTATAGCGCTTTAAAATGCATGGGATTTATTTTTGCACTAACGAGACACAAACCATGAACCCTCTATTCAAAGATCGGGAAAGGCGAAATATTTGGTAATTTTTAGTGCTGTACTTCAGAGTATGCTTTTCAATGTGAAGATATATGGAGTGAAATAGTCAGAGCAAAAAAACAAGTCCTTACACCGCACGTGAATTAATATCAAAAAGTAGTGATAACACTTTACAATTAGTTTATCACACATCCCAGTAGACCAGATATGTATGTCTTTCTCAAATAATAGAGAAGTCTCAACATAGGAAAAATCAAATAAGTCAAAAACAAACCACGAAAAATCGTTTGCCTTCACAACAAAAACATGAACGAGTTACTTTAAATTAACCAATAAAGCTACATAGTAGATCTTTCGAAACATTCTATTAGGTTATACATACTCATCGCTCACGTAAATTGCTGGCAGGAAACCAAATGGCAATCACTTTAGACAAGTTCGTGGAATGGGTTATCAAACAATGTCCTTCAGTGGTGCAGTGGTATTTCTGCGAACTTACAACCCTAAAAACCGGGTTTCGATATTCGTGGTGGGCAGAGCACAAATATCCCATTGTGTAGCTTTGTACTTAATTCAAAACAACAACAGGAACAAATTTATCAAAAATTCATGTGTATTCAAGAAAAATATAAAACAATGCATAGTATGTATGTGCTGCCATCTGTAGGATAAGTAATACACAATTATAATTTAGGCATGACTGAATAGTAACAAGACTTTGCTTTTCGTGTTCAAGAAGTTACGTTTCGTTTACTCTCCAATACTGAATTTTTTACTTTTATCTGAAATAATTTGCTGACCTAAAAGTAAAACATATAACTAATAATAAACATGTAATCCTTTTTATAGGAATGTGAACACATTTATTTAACTGCTTTTCGTAAAGCAAATCTACGGACCTGTCGGATGTTCTGGGCGTATTCTAACCCAACTCCTTCCACTCGCCGACCTGTGTAACCCTGGGGACAAGGGCCACATGTAAAGCCTGGAGATGTATTTTTGCACGATGCTGCAGGATGACAAGGACCTGCGAGATCACACTGAGGAAGAGAAAAAAAAAATGGCTGGACGAAAAAAATCCGTGCGATAAACTGATTTTGAAACAAGATTCATCAGCTGATCTTGAGAAATATTTTCTGACATGAAACTCATATAAGGGTTAAAAACAACTATTAATTAATGTAGAAAATAAAGACATAACAGCAATGTTCTAATGTGTTATTAAAAGGAAACGTTTAACATAATTTTATAACTGTTTCAGTATTTGTGTGGATTCTTTTTGATTATTCAGTAAAAATTCCAGTTCATTTTACCCAGACTAATGAACGATAGCCCTAACTCACTTTTAGATTTCATTTTCATATATCTACAGAACAGTTTCAAAACGGAATGATTAACAGACTCATTTACTAATTAATTAACTCCTTCACCCATTCACTAACTAACTAGCTGATTAATTAACGACAAGCCTCTGATATTTTTATGTTATTACAATATTATCTTCTTCCCATCAATCCTAAAAACAAATTCAAGACATAACGTACATATTACGTAAACCTAGAAACCCAAAAATATTTTAAATGTTACACACCATCACTATGCCATGTCATAACTCCCTCTAGCAAACAGTGCAAAACTTTTGAGTTAAAAGATTATACAATACACAATAATAATTACTTCCACGAAGCAAACTACAATATGGAGTCAGTGGCATCTCCCGCAGTTTATTCGGTGAAATTTGTGAATTACTGGCTATTAGTAGCTAATAGGTTTTTAATTGTTATTGTTTGGCTATTGTCCTTGAAATAATTAAATTCATAGTAGAGCATGGTGTGGTTACATCTTTCAACTTTAAACCAAAATGTGAACAGCAACACGCCATTGTGCACTTAACCAACATTAATATGTATCTTACCTCATCAATATCCTCACACGTGGTTCCGTTACCAGTGAATCCAGTAGGACAAGGTCCACATTTGTAGCCTGGTGGACTGTCCGTGTTGAAACACTGGACTCCACGCCAACATGGTTCATCACCGCAACGATCGTAGGGTCGACAGTTTATTCCATTTCCAGTATAGCTTGGTGGACAGGGTCCACATTGGTATCCACCGTCCTCTCGCTCATAGCATCTCACTCCTAAGAAAATTAGTTAAACCATACAAAAATATATATCTACAATATTGAACCAAGTCACCAATTAAACCTTGATTTATATTAAATTCTAATGTATAAATATTATTCCTCACCTCGGAAGCAAGGTCTGTCATTACAGGTAACTAATGGAACACATTTTATTCCGTTTCCTTTGTACCCACGAGGACAAGAACCACACTGGAAACCATTTGACGTATCTCTGCACTCGACGTCAGGAAAACACGGTTTATCCCGACAGGTAACTCTTGATGGTGTTACTGTTAAAATAAACGAATAGCTGAGCAATAAATCGATAGACTCATATCCCTAAAAATCAGATTTCGATACCTGTGGTGGGCAAAGTACAAAAAGCTCATTGTAGTGATTTGTGAATTACAACAAAGAAACATAAAATAGGCAGATGCTTATTTTGTTATGACATTTCTAACATACTAATATTTCATGAAATGATTCTAACTTAACTAAATCGTTATATAAATGTAATTTTTATAGATATGATCATTAAAAATGTGAAATAATTTCACATAAATTCTGGACTAGTAGTGTCGAAAATAAGCAACATTAAAGTTAGATATTTATTTTCCATTAAAACAGAAAATTCACAAAACTTATAAATAACTGTTTACATCCATGTAAAGAACTTACTTCTGCACATCTCACACCTCTGTATTGTGTCACGTAGAAGCTTGGTCTCTCGGGTCTGAAATGTAAATATAGAAAGTTCTGAACATTGTATTTCAATTTAGTAGAAGTTCTGAGTGTCGCATTGTTAACTTAATAATGAAATTTATAGAATTCATGTTTTTATTCAAGCAGTGCCTACCGACTGGTTGAAAATCATTGACTGTCTAAGAGCCAAAACAATATGTGATAGTATCATTTCACATCCCTTTGCTTTCCTTTTTATAAGTTGTGAAACAAGCAAGTGGAAACATGTCTACAACTTCAACTACTCACCAAGTTCCGGATAACTGTAGCTCCCATCAAGTTCTACCTATCGATAAATTATTGATATGGTCTATTTAAGGAAACAGTTTCAGCCACTGCATAAATAGCTTTACCCATTCCAAATTATTTGCTTATTCACAAACATTATTGTCAGGTTTTTTTATAAGACAACGATTCTTAATAACAGGTATCTTTGACTTACTGGCGATAAATTTCAACAAAGTAAGAACAGTTCACAATCCATTTGTTTTAACGTATTATATTAAAGCAAGTCCAACTGTATACAAATATTCGTTACAACCGATTATCACAGTTAAACAGAGCTTTAAAAACATTGTCAGACATAAGCGCTAGTTGTCCGCTCAAGGGCCTCAGTTATTCTATTAAATGTTTTTCTAAAATGACATCTCACACAGCTTGGCTATCTTCCCTCTTGCTGTGGTTAGGAGGTGTCAAATGACCTCAGATCTGGTAACATCTCCAGTGATCGTCAAAAGAGATGTTGAGATGTTATATATTTCAGTACTTGAAGAGGCTTGATGTACTGCTTGCCCTTTCAGTTTCTGTGGGGACTTTATGATGTTGACGGCCACTATTCGTAGTCCTCAGCTGTGGGAGCGTTATAAGTTACGGTCAATCCTACTATTCGTTGGGTAGTCTAAGAGTTGGTGGTGGGTGGCGATGACTAGCTGCCTTCCCTCTTGTCTTACATTGCTAAATTAGGGGCAGCTAGCGCAGATAGCCCTCGTGTGGCTTTGCGCAAAATTCAAAACAAACAAACAAACTATTCCTAGCGTGAGGTTTGAAGAGTATCTGTTCTGTAGTTACAATAAAAAGAGACAAATATGTATATATATCATGTTATGTATCCTACTCAATACACTAATAATAAAGGCTCCATCCGCACTATTCATCTCCTCATAAGTAGAGCAGTAAACTAACACTGATTTCAACACAAATTTTCTGAATTTTCTTTCCTTAGATTGACAATTAACGTTATATCTAAACTGTATTTGAATGAACTATGTTGCACATATTTTTAACAACATGTAACAAATTACCTGAATGTCAACATGTTGACGCATTTCTTTCATGGAAGTTGTCAACTCCATCAGTGCTCTCACCAACAGCTGGAGATCTTCAGACAAGAGACCAAATATGAATAAAGAATTATCAGTTATTTGTAATACAAATAAAGAAACAAATGATATGTCAACTGTGAAGTACATAGTTTTATAATATAACATAGTAAGACACATAGATTACATGGGTTAAGTACACACTCAAGAAGAGTGGAGAGGTTTACTGTCAGTTCACTTTCAAATTAAATCACTGATTCAAATGTAAGATTTTTAAAATTATTAACATTACCCTTTCCGTTAAGGTAGTTCTCCTGTGATGGTTGAATATTTTGCATTCTCGACACTAGGCAACCAGCTTCTTCTAGCGCCCTCTGAAGTGTAACATTATTATAAACGGACACGTCAACGTTCTTGTCGTACTCCTTGAATGGAAAGAAAAACTGGAATTTTATTTTATTTTATTTTAAACACCAAATAATCTGAAAGGCAGTGGTGTAGTTCTCATTTACACACATTTATGGCTTCAGTTATACCGAAGACAAAACGATTCGCATGGTTTATAGCTGATTAAAATATAAAATTCATATTTTTTGTACTTATCTGTCTATGTAGTGATATTCTTTAATGAATTATTTCGCTTTGTTCTTTCAAAATTAAAATTTTCTTTTAATTTTTTTTGCTTCCTGTTGAGCACAAAGCTACAACTGACTGTGTTCTGCTCATAGCAGGTATCGAAAACAGCTTTTTAGTAATATAAACCTTCAAACTGATCGTTGAACCGCGTTTGCAATATTAAATACGTTGTTAAACAGTAACATTATGTTGCTGTATCATATTAACACTTTCAACAAATCAAATGTCAGCATCTTTCAAGCACATTACGTAGATACTTGTTATGATTGTAACATTAACATCCCAGATTACTGTTGTAACGTTAGTGGTAATTGTTGTCAGTATTCAAATATGTATACCAAATTGTAAAGTCCTAGAACAGTCCACACCTATAAAATATATCAAACAATATTAGTTTTGTAATTTCAGCACCATCTAACAGTTAGTATGCATATTGAATGTAACTTCAATCAGTCTTTTAAAATTAACATGACATTCATATTTGGCATGCTGTTTTCTACAAAAGGTTCGTATCTGGTAACGTTATTCAGGTCATCAGTTTTTTTTTTACAATTAAAAATGTGTGCAGCTGATCTACTAAAGTAATTATGTTTTATGTTTGAACACTTCAAGTTTTTCTTCAGTATTTTCTTCAGTATTAAATTTTTAGACAACAACGAAAACATGAATCGAATACAAATTAAATTCTACACGTTAATGATAACATTTCTGATTATTATTATTTTTATTTGTATTGGTAATTCGCTCACGCGCAGAGAAAGCGGTTTTTTATTTTTTTTTTCAGTGTATCAGATTCAATAATTAAAACATCTAAAATCAAATTCTGTGACGTCTTATCCTTTATAAAAGAAACTCCATTTCAGTGTAATTCGGTCTTTTGGAAGCTATTCCTCAAAATTTGTTTACCTTTATAACTATAAAGCCTTTTTAAGATATATTTTGATATAGTTTCAATACCTTTCTATAAAGGATTTATCGTTCATCCCAAGTATTTAATAAATTTCTATTTATAGATATAATAATATCTTGAATAACTGACATGCAATGAAAGTATTTTTTTAATTATTTGAATTTTTAATTAGTTATACGTTATAAATAATTTATTGATCAAACTATTCAACAGAATTAAGTTAATGAACAGCAATTGTAAAAATCTAAACTATGAGTCAAGTAAAGCCCATACAGTAAGGATCACATCTGCAAAGATTGAAGAGCTAGACTGGGAGAAACTTCCACATCCTCCTTATTTTACAGACCTTGCCCCATTTTATTATCATCTATTCCAAAGTTAGCAGAACTATCTTGATGGAAAAGAGCTTGGATCACATGAAGATGTCAAAACTACCATCTACATTCTCTTCATCCAAACTTCAAGAATTTTATAGAAGTTGCATTCAGAAGTTTTTGAATCGTTGACAGCAAATAATTAACAATAGTGGAACACACATTATTGATTAAATAACTTTAAAAGCATTTGAAATTCTTTCTCTTTTTCAGAACCTAAAATCGGACATTACTTAAAGGATCACCTGATATATTTGTGTCAAGAAAAAAATTGTGCACGTGACAATCTTGTTGACAAATATCATAAAATTAAAACATTCAATTAACTTTTAAGTTGAAATCGTAAAAATAATACGTTATCACACGTAATATATAATAAATCTGAGATTCGTCAGAAATACATTATAATACGTAACGCATAGCATGATCATAAGATAAGTTGAAATGTGGATTAGTGAAACTATAGTATGAAACATATATATATATATTTATAGATATATTCAGTAGTTGTTATAGGGTGTATGTAATCATCATTATTTATAAGTTTCTTCCTGAAAAGCATTAAAACATGTTATGTGGGTACCTTTACTCTGTTCATATCGACAGTTGTACTGATGTCCATTGAAAATTTTACATTATACAGAATAATGTAGTAGTTTCTCGGAATTTGAACGGGTATTCAAATGATTCATAAGGTAAATACGAGTTTGTAGACAGAAGGCCCGGCATGGCCAGGTGATTAAGGCCCTCGACTCGTAATCCGGGATCAAATCCTCGTCGCACCAAACATGCTCGTCCTTTCAACCGTTGGGGCGTTACAATGTGGCAGTCAATCCCACTATTCGTTAGTAAAAGAGTAGTTCAAGAGTTGGCGGTGGGTGATGACTAGCTGCTTTCCTCTAGTCCTACATTGCTAAATTTGGGACGGCTACTGCAGATAGCCTTCGTGTAGCTTTGCGCGAATTTTAAGACAAACCAATCGTATACAGAAAAATAATACAATACTTGCATCACATATTACATAATGGAACTGTATTTATTTCGTGTATGTAATAAAAACTGGCCTGGCATGGCCAAGCGCGTAAGGCGTGCGACTCGTAATCCGAGGGTCGCGGGTTCGCGCCCGCGTCGCGCCAAACATGCTCGCCCTCCCAGCCGTGGGAGCGTTACAATGTTACGGTCAATCCCATTATTCGTTGGTAAAAGAGTAGCCCAAGAGTTGGCGGTGGGTGGTGATGACTAGCTGCCTTCCCTCTAGTCTTACACTACTAAATTAGGGACGGCTCGGTGCAGTGGGCTAACAACCTACTCACTTAAATACCTGTTGAAGAATCCGCAAGCGATTGGGGCCCTATGTTCCTTAATGGAATCTAATAATGATAACTAACTAACTAATAAAAACTGGAGAACAATGTAATTAAAGCTATCAATTAAACAGATAACAAGAATGAAAAGATGATTTACAATTAGTTTCATAAGTGAATAAAACTGATATAATAGGTTTTAGTTTGCATTTTTCAAAAATTAGATAAAACTGTTTCATATATAATGACTTACGGTAATATTATAAGAAACCACTTCTTACGATAAGCAACAACTTAAAAACTTAATATGATAGTTGCTGGGTTTTTTGTTTTTATTTTCTCAGCACAAAACTGAAGAGTGGCGTATCTGTGCTTTGTCCATAGCAGGGAATCGAGCCCCGGATTTTAGCATTGTAAGTCCGTAAATTCACAGCTGGCCAAACGGAGGACGTAACTGGTGTAAAAAAGCTACTACTATATCGTTGTTCGTATATCTAATATGGCGTGGTTCTTCCAGCAACAGTATATTTCAGTACGAGCTGATAGTACCGTTTTTTTTATTAATACCATTTGTGGTGAACAGAAAATGCAGCTGTGAACTGATAGGTTTTGATCTAAAACCCTGGTATGCTCATACTTTTGATGTGAAATATCTATTTAATGGTTAAGAAAAATAGAAGGTGATAATTTTAATATTTGTTATTGTTTACAGCTTTATTATTGGCTCTACAAAGTTAAGCCTAATTCGCAGTGATAACAGACAACGGTTCTAACAAACGAAAAATTTGATCAGTTTCTCACGTCCAATAACTTTCTTGACGCTTGTGTTGATGGACACGAATCCTAGTGGGTTACAAAGCCCACCAAGCACATGTGGAAGAGATTAGTGGGCGATTACACTCATAATATCTCCACCAAGCACGTACAACGTAATTTGTTTTATTTCTTTTAAACTGATAAAGTTGGCATTCCAAAAAAAGCCCACAAGGATGTTAAAATATTCTTGAGGGAAGAAAGTGAAACAACTCGAGAGTAATATAACAGTACTAAGTAAAAGTTCACAATTTTTTTAATGATTACGTGTTTAATTGAAAGTATAGATGGTTACGTGATTACGGAGTTAACCACTAGTAGTGACTGTCAGTTAACCAGAAAATTACACATGCTTAATTCTAAAATATATACTAATAAACCAGTTTCTAGTATTTGAGAAAATTTGAATATAATGTTTGTTCCCGATACTACGTGTATTTATCATAAATAAAGTACATGTTCTTAAAATGTTCTTATATTGTGAGTCAAGTTTACAGAAAATGGAGTTAAAATTATAAACATTAATTAACAGTTTCATGATTCTTAGTCCAGAATCACGTTTCTCGTGTAAAACTTAATTTTTAAATATCAATAGTGTTTATTACATTCTATTAAAATCATCTCTTCATATTTCATAAAACGTTTAATGTTACTTTTTTATAATAATGTTTATGTAAATTATACATATTATACGAATATACCCTGATACCAAATTACCGTTTATTGGCTCAATACAAAATATGGAGGTTAAAAAAGTTTTAAATTGAATTTCTATACTCTTAGTGGGCACAGCAGAGATGGACCAACATAAAAACAGACAAACAATACCAAACTTTGTTTCATGATATCATTTTTATCGAATACCAGTTAGAAACATTGATAATAAGGAAGTATTTTGAGTATGTTGTGTTACATAACTTACAATATTTGTATATGTCTGTTATGTTAAACTGTAAAGTCGAACCATCAGAACTAAACTTACAACTTTTATATTTGTCCCATTCTGTGGTTGGACCACTTCAAACAAAGACAAGGGAATGGTCAATTGACCTTGGAAGTCGCAATCAAAATAGAGTCGAAGTTGAGAAGGATTTTCTCCACTAGGAGGCGAAAGGAACAGAAGAATACTCCTGTGGTAACTTCTTTTGTGCATTCCTTTAACGTGAAGGTGTTGTTTATTTTCATGTCCTCGATCCTTTGTATCAATCGTAACTGTAACACAAAAATAGATATTACAGCAGTTAATAAGTACTTATTACCTGCTATGAACTATAAGCTGTTTTATTTTCATAATTACTATAAAATAATTAATTATAGCAAACATAGTTGGGTTGAGATGTTGTTCGTATTAGTAAAACGCTTGACTATAAGTTTTACGTAACAAAACTGGATTAAGTTGGTAAAGTGTGACTTTTCAATCACCCTTTTTCGTTATGTAACAACAAATTAGAATTAAAGGAAATGAGGTTTAATGCTATATTATTTACACTATATGTTTGTTGTTTTGATTAGCCTGCTCATTAAACAGAAAAACTGGTGAATCGTGAATCTAGTCTTCTTTATGTCAAAATGGTGAAAACAAACACATCATCTATGAAAGAAATCTACTTTAGTAATTATTAATAAGAGTTCATAACCTATAACAAAACAATGGATCCCACAATCAAAAAGAACTTCAGATAAAAATTCTACAAAGACACCTCACTCCCCTTTATGCTAATTGGAAACAAAAAACAACAATATAACTCACTACCCTGAAACAAAATGACATAAATGTAGGGTATTTTAGATTCCCCCCATAAAAATAAACGTTCATGTATACATTTCGAAACCATTTTATTTTTAATCTGACAAACGCGATGTTTGAGCTTAAATGCAACTACAAATAGTTACGATACCAAACACCTTGTTAAGCCTAAAATGTATTATTTTTTTCGCCAGCATAAACATTTTACACCAATGCATTGAATAACAACCTTATAATTTTATATTGTTTAGTTATTTTTTTATTTAATATCATATAAGTTCATATGATGGAATAAAACTGAACATCGTGTTTCCAAGTAGGATTTTTAAATGCACAGTACTTATTGTCTGTTTATAATGAAACACAACAAATTTATCAAAGCCACTGTTTGAGCACGAAAAGCTGGTAAAAATTATAAACCAAAAGGCCTAAGATCACGTAGACGTATAATTGGAAAAAATGTAGCAAGCGTGTTAAACATAGCATGGAATTAAATGTTACTAGTAAACTGAAACTTAGCGATAATAAAGAAAGGTTTGTTGTTGGTTTGTTTGTTTGTTTGCTGTTGTGGGGAGGGGAATGAAAACAGATATAAGGATCTATGTGTTTAGTTTAAAACCCTACTAAGTGGTTCTATCTTCAGCGTGCCGATGAGTTGAAAAACTACTCTATTAATATTAAACATGGAAATTGATTGTTTTCCTGTTTGGTTTAAAATTGGACGCAAAACTGCACAAGAGTTACTTGCTCATAGCCATCCCGAATTTCCATCTGATATACTAGCTAACATCACCCACCACCAACAAGAACAATCCTGGGTTACTATTCTCTGACTGAACAATCTTCAATTTTTTAGAAACAGTGTATTTGTCAACAGTTAGATTTTCTGCAATCTTAAGTTTTTAATAATTCTTCTTAAAGCAAATAACCTACTGAAACAGTGAAATCTGTCATACCTGTGCGTTTACTAACAGGACAACAACCATATATATTTATTAGTTAATATACAAATGATTGGAGATAGCTTAGGTTTACACACAAAAGTATTCTTGGTTAGAAATGAGGGCATATTTCTCTTGAAATAAATCTAGTTAATAATTATTCACAAAGATACAAACCTTTTTGAAGTAAAGCAGTTTTGGTATGACGTAAAAGTGTTTCAAATTTCGCATCGTATTTTATAAAATATGTTAACTCTATATTTTTTGCCATTTACCCAGTGTGGATCACGTGACTCAAAAAGGCCCTGATGAAGCCCCACGCCAGTAGATGTAAATACTCCTACCAGTCAGGTTGATGAAAGCCATTAAAAATTCTTCAGAAGAATAACAATTCTTCATTAAACAAAATTAAATAAACTGTTTGAACTGACCCCCCTTAAAAATTTAAGATGGAGAGTATATTACTTTTATAAAAAATATAAATTGGCCTAAAACTTAGTCTTATTGGTATATCAACAGTCTGTAATATTGCAACCTGTTTTAAGACTACTTTTAACCTTATTATAATCCATCAGTTTTAATGAGCAATTCCTATTAACTTAAATGTTGTGTGAAGAACTGATTATTAATAAAATGACTTGGAATCCTTCTGATTGTTTATTTGTATTGCTTATTTAATTTCAATGAACTCTGATTTCTCACCTCTGTGATTTGTTCGTTCCAGTGTAAAGCTGAACTGGTATTTAGTTTCTGAAGAATTCACAGTTAAAATGACGTGTTTCTCTTGATATTTTCTCTTTGGAGGTAGGTGGCGAAACTCTAGTCCAACGCTCCCGGTAGATTCTTTAAATGCATGTTGAAGGACTTGAGACAAACCTACACATTTGACAACAAATTTATTAAAATATTAAGTTAATTAATAACAAAATTACAATCCTAAATACGAGCATACAGCGTCAAACACACAATAAAACACTAGATCAGTAGTTTCGTTTTGTTTTTTCTTTGTAAGCGATTATTATAAGAGCTCAATCAAATTGAGTCTAGATTTAGACAATTAAATATACCTTTGTCCCTAGTGGCACAGCGGAATGTCTGCGAACTTAAAATGCTAAAATCCGGGTTTCGATAAGCGTGGTAGGCAGAGGCCAGATAGCCCATTGTGTAGATTTATGGTTCACTTCAAACAAATAAAAAAATGACCATTATCAGAAATTAAATTTCTATTTATCTTGACCTAAACAGAAGAAATTTACTTATAAACTCCAAACCAAAACTAGGCCTCTAGTTAAATGTATTCTCACTGTAAACTGGCTTAATAAAAAAAAAAAAAATCTACATTACAGCACATTGTTTGTATGTTGTTATCATTTCATCTTCTTTAAATGTGTACTTAGTTCTCTATCTTCAACAATCATTGTTTTATGCAGTGAAATAATTAGGCCTATGAACTCTTGAGGCAAGAATATTTTGTTTCCACCTCACAGCCCAATCCTAATCATTTTATGAAGTAAAACATCTTTCCAATATTGTTTAATGTGGCATTTCGCTGTGTAATAAGGGCCTCTAGTTGCTAACTTTAGACTTCAATCACTGTCTCACCGACCCTATTCACAGGTGAACTTTTCAGGAGTAGCAATTCTGAGTCAGGGTTCCAAAAAAGACTAAATTTGTATAATCTTACAAATGTACTTATCATGGGTTGGGTCAGACGAACCCTTTGGCCCTGGAAATGTTGCTCCACCTATAAGTACACTATTGATAGTATCAGAAATAATTAAATCGTAATTTGTTGTTAGCATTAAGTTAACCTTGACTAAAACCTAAGTATACATATTGTTAACTAACATTAAGTATCTTCGTGTGATATATTCAATTTTGTTTTCGGAGAAAACTTATTCACGCACATATATATATATATATATATATATAGGTAAAATGTGAGGTAGATTAATTATTAAGATTATCTTATAATTATTACACTCTTCTTTAAATAAAGCGTTCACATTTAGAAAATATATAATTTCTTGGTAGTATTTGAAAGATTATATTAATGTTAGTCCTAACGTTATGGATACCATTAGATGCGGAAATTTTTATTTTTTATGTGTTGCAATTTTAAATGTTTATATCAAGTTGTATCAGAGCAACTATCTCTAGATTTGTTGTCTTATTTCAAAATATTATATAAAGGAACTATCTCGTTCATAAATATATAATATATTTTATATCACAAAATCTGGCTTATTCCTTTAAAACTCCCTCCTTGGAACAGTAGAAAGTCTATAGAATTAAAATACTCAAATTATATCTTATATAGTCAGTGAACTTTACAAATAATGTTTATTAATAACTTAAGATGAAAAGGTACTCACTTTTATCATATGAAAGCTTAGCGTCCACAAAACTCATGCGACACCAAATCAAAGTAAAAAAAACAGTAAAGAAGTTTCGATACATATTGCTCGCATTACTAAGTGATAACAACACACTAAACGACCTGGATCTAACAGACCAAGTGAAACAACCACAAGTCTTTTCATATGCGGATCTAAATCATATGTGCACGTGCAAACTTCTAGCTTAAATTTTGAAAGACTGTTCAAAGTTATTCATGACGTAAATCGAAGGCGGCCCTAATGGGTGGAGAAAAACAAAGACAAAAATGACTTCCAGACTTTAGGGTAAATGTTGAGTATTATTACTGACAGTTATTAGAGTAAAACATTATTCTAAACAGAAGTTCTGAAATACATGCAAGAATAATGGATGATAATATTGAAACAGTATTGATAATTAGTGGATTATACGTTTGTTTGTTTGTTTTGAATTTCGCGCAAAGCTACTCGTGGGCTATCTGCGCTAGCCGTTCATAATTTAGCAGTGTAAAACTAGAGCGAAGGCAGCTAGTCATCACCACCCACTGCCAACTCTTGGGCTACTCTTTTACCAACGAATAGTGGGATTGACCGTTACATTATACGCCCCCACGGCTGAAAAGGCGAGCATCTTTGGTGCGATTGGGATTTGAAACCGCGACCCTCCGATTACGAGTCGAACGCCTTAACACGCTTGGCCATGCCGGAGTCTGTGGATTATACATTATTATATATGTGAATAAGTCCACAACTGACTTCACTTCTGAAATGTTCCGACAATTACCTATCCTTTCAAAACAATCTAGAGGGTTTGTTTGTTTGTTTGTTTTGAATTTCGCACGAAACTACTCGAGGGCTATCTGTGCTAGCCGTCCCAAATTTAGCAGTGTAAGAGGATCGCGGGTTCACATCCCCGTCGCGCCAAACATGCTTGCCCTTTCAGCCGTGGGGGCGTTATAATGTGACGGTCAATCCCACTATTCGTTCGTAAAAGAGTAGCCCAAGAGTTGGCGGTGGGTGGTGATGACTAGCTGCCTTCCCTCTAGTCTTACACTGCTAAATTAGGGACGGTTAGCACAGATAGCCCTCGAGTAGCTTTGTGCGAATTTCAAAAACAAACAAAACTTATGGAGTAAATTTTGTATGGTTTTGTGAGGTCGTTACTACTCTGTTTTGTACTTTTTGGCATTACCTTCCCTGTAGCGTCCCTATATTTTGCAATTTTTATCACTTTATTTTTTTTAACAAAGTAGGTTGATAAGTGAACATTTCTTTTATTTTTTTTATAATTTAACCAGCAGAGGTATCCGGCGTTGCCCTGGTTTTTGAAAAACAATCTACTCTTTCTGTTTCCCTGTTCCATATTTAAATAGGTAAAAAATTATTTTGTGCAGTTGTGATAAATTTATGGTAGACAACGTAATTTTATTTTATAGCATAGGCTCAGTGTTTGTTTTTTTCACACACAACATTCTAATTTTGCATTCGTTTTGTGTGTGAGGTTAAAAATATGATGTATTAGTAAATGTATAGATAATCATTTATTATAAAATAATTTATTCGTGTAATTTATGTGCTAACGATAAAATCACAGGTTCGGCTAGCAGACAATATCAACAAAAAATTTGTTTCTCGCACTTTCGCGTGAGTGAAGTGTGGCGTGAATAGTGAACATGGCGGACAAACGAACATATAGAGATTTTGAGTTTTGTATATAGATGGCAATACATATTGTTAATATCACAATTTTTTCATAGCTCTTGTCGAATGACCTTAAATAGTTATATTATACCATACGACTAGTTACAACAGGCTATTAATCATCACTGGTTATAATCTTGACTTCTTGATAATGTTGAGAAACATACGGTGAGGAACCAACATACGAAAAATGTATAGCTGTATCATTCCTATATTTATGTTTGCATTTTTTCTGTCACTGTTCTCCTTATATTATTTAATATTCACAGTATGTTACTTGTTTTATTATGTTTCCCCCTGTTTAAAAGTTAGTGTTCCATGAATGTTGTAATAAAATTTAATCTTATGGGTACTGATTTTTTATTTATTTTTTTACTCTTTCACTTCATACATAATATATAGGGTTTGGCTCCTTAAAGACACCAATTGTATAGTGTACAACGCAGTGAGTATTAGATGTATTTCAGTGATCTATTATTGACTGGTAATTCCTGGTTAACCCTGTACTTAAGCTTATAAAGAAACACTATATTCAAGAGAAATATATATGCAAAAACGGCTCGTTTGGGTTGAGAAAATATTTTACGTAGAAGAGCGAACAACGTTTCGACCTTCTTCGGTCATCGTCAGGTTCACAAAGAAAGAAAGAGGTAATTGACCTGAAGCTGACCACATGTTCGGAAGAAGTTGTGTAATTGAGTGTTCTCGACATCACTGACTACATTCAAGAGATAATGAGAATTATGATTTTAGGTTTAGCATATAATAAACACTATAGTGCTTAGTAATCGCCTGTTTCTAAATGTTCTCAAAATACTTTTCTGTCGTACTAAAGCACTTTCGAAGGAAGAAAAGAAGTGAATAATAAATAATATTAAAAGAACACTAGTGTGACATTCAACATGTCAACACCATGCCTTCTGTGGCTGCTGAACATTTCTGGAACTGTGATTGTAATTATGACTGGAAAAATATAAAGTTTTTAAGAAACGTGCAAACAAATATAGAAAGGGACTTTAAAAAAAGTATATTATGATTAAAAACATAACTGTGTGTATAAATAGAGATGATGAATCAATCAACGTATTCTGTTTGAATAGTTATTAAACTAAAGTTTCATATATATATTTACGTTTTATTTTCTACCATTTTTTTTTAAATAAACTCATCCATTAACAGTTGTAGCCGAGTATATGCTACGCTAGCACTGTAGATACTAACTCTGATGACCGTAACTGTGTTATCAAAACTAGTCAGCTGTAAATAATAAAAAAGATTGTACCTTTTATTGTGCCACAAAACGTTGGTGGTTGTTATTGTTTTGTGCTTTTTAATCTTAATAAAATTTTACTTCCCTTTCACTCTTTGGTCATGTGACTGCCATCTTCACAATTGAGGTTTCACCCAAGTATATTCAAAAGTCTACTTTATTTTCATCTAAATAATGCTACTCCTGATAGCAGTGTTATAACGTTATTCTTTCATTGATTGATGAGTTTTCTTTTAAATTATCTGGTGTAAATAATTCAAACTCCAGTCCACGTAAATTAAACAAATTAGTTTATTACTTCATTGGCGATTCTACAAACGTTTCATTACTTGTACATTGTTTTAATTTGTTGCAAGGCTAAACAAACAAAAAAATAATACAATATTCAAAAAATATAGCTTACAAGAATAACATGAACTCTATCGAGTTCAACCGATCTAGTTTAACTGATACTGCTCTATAATGTGATAATCGTTAGACCATTGTGTTATTAATCTACTTTGCATTGTTTGCTTTGACATGATCGTGAGTTTAATGCCTTGAACATTTTCCAAGGTTTTGGCTACAATTTAATACACGTGTAAACAGAAAACGAGTAAGGCTACATTTATTACGTTTGTTAGTTAGCGAGTAATCAGTGCATAACTTACTTAATTCGTCTATTAGTAAAGTGCTGTAAATATCAAAAAACCAAGTTTTCCGATGAAGAAATAAATACACAAAATTAGCAAATCAGCGAACTTTTGTTTAAACATAGATTACGTGTGGAGTTAGGCCTGTAACAGAACATTAACTTGCCGTAACGGAATAACGGAGTTCAAAAAGTAAAACTATTTTTAAGTGGGATGGACTTAAGAGTTTTTTTTCTTGAACGAGTATTTCAAAATAATCTAGTAAAAAATTTACTGTTACTGCAGTAGTATGTTTCTCATTAAATTCAACTGATATATTGACTTAGTTCTTATGCTACCTACCGAAACCCTAACTTTAATCTAGCCACGAGTATATTTATATGCACCTCTGGAAGGTACTAGGATTTTCCTCGACGGTTTCAAAGCGTTCTAAATCAATGAACGACCTTGTAACATGAAAATGAAAGTTTTATTTACAGACAAAAGAAATAATGTTTTTAATTTTTTTTAGTCTTAAAAAAAAGCTATGTTCCGCTAGGTTTAAGAATCCTAAGTTTACAGTTGAATGATGGAAAAAAATCCGTTATGTTGCGGTTATAAAGCATGATACCATCTCTTTAGACAACAACGAAAACATGAATCGAATACATTTATTAAATAGGGAAATTAAATACAATTTTTACACCTGAATACACGTGAATGATAGTTTTTGTTTGTTTTCACATAAAGAGCTTCTCTGATTCTCTTCTATTTCTTTGCCTATTATTTTTATATCTGTAAAAACAACTGCGTGAATAATTTGAGTCGTTCTCACGCGCAGAGAAAGCGGTTTTTAAATATATTTTTTTAAATTTTGCAGACACATGTTCATCAGTAACTCCAACGTAAGAATTATCACAGTCTTTGTATCTCAGAACCGCTGGTATGGGTATTAACACTTTTATCAATAAGGAGAGAACAACGTTTCGACCTTACATAAGTCATATTCAGGTTACGAAGTGTCACAATCTTTACATGTAATTTGACTTAGTTTTCTTGTTTGTATGAAAGAAAATTTCAAATTAAAATCCTTATTATATTCGTTACTCTTTTTAACCAAATTTGTTTTGCCTTTAGAAAAGGAACACACAGAGCTAGGCCTACCAAATTCATCAGATTAAAAAAGTGCTTACTTTTTATAACAAAACGTTTATGTCATTTCTACAAATATATCAAAGCAACATCTGAAAACATTTTGTTTTGCTTTTTCCAACAAAGGTAAAAAAAACAAACATCGATTTAGTTGAGTTGTTTCATGTATTTCAGATGAAAATATAACACGAAGGTTATTACTATTCTTTCAAGTAAGGCGAATCATCATAATTAACTTACTCCATCATTATGACTCGTCTTACTTGAAACAATAGTAATAACCTTCGTGTTATATTTTCATCCGAAATACATCAAGTACTGTCCAACTCGATTTAGTATAACATTACTGAGTAGAGGCCTATCAAATCATTTCATGAGCAATGTTTATTAATAAATAACCTTTGGAGCAAAACTAAACAGTTATAAGACAGTATAACAAGTTTTACACCAATAATAACAGCATGTTTATAGGCTATAGTAATTCATGAAATACCAGACAAAGAATGATGGCATTTTTAAACCTCCAAAAAGTCCACATTTCAAACACTTAAAATAGTTGACCTACTTTAATGCACTCTCATAAGTTTGTTTTGTTTTTTTCTGAATTAGACCCTTTACTGGTTAAAAGTGCAATAACTGTTATAACATTCTTTTTGTTCAAATAGGCTTAATATAAGTCAAACTGTATAAATATGGACTTTGTTGCACTAAACATAACTATGAAAATATGGAATTAGTTGAAATGGACTTTTGTTTCAATAAAATGAGCTTTGTAAAGACTTTATGCAGGGAGTACATCAAAACAATTGCCTGGATATTGGGTAAGACACATTAACTGATTCTTATAGAATGGAAATTGACACACACAACTTTACGTCAATACATAACGACATAAAGTACACAATAACATCTAAAAATGTACTACACTTCAGTGTAGTGAGAGAACTTAGCACAACAGAAAGTTATGTAAGCCCACAATGGAAACCAAATAACAATTAACAAAACCTGACAAAGAAGGCAAACTTCAGAAGTCAGACCTAAAATTATGTTCCTACTAAAACTAACTTGCATCTCAATGAAGGATAAGTCAGTATAATAGGAGTCCGACATCTTAAGGAAATTACAAACCTGAAATTTCTCATTTTTAGATCCACTTATCCATTTCCATTCAATAATATACACACACACCCAAACATACATTTACTGCGAAACTAAATTGTATCTTTCTATGCACACTTTCAACATACTCAAATCAGAGAAAAATTACATATGTAGTTCAAAAACTAAATGAAAAATTGAAAATCTTAAAATAATCACATATTAATCCAAACTAAAATAACAAACTTATTAATGGCCAGTAACTTCCTGATATATACAATCTATCTATTTCAACTCTGCTATAAACCAAATAAGGTTACACAATTTTGGAAAAATTTGAGAATTTTGTTATTTTTGTTCAGTTGCAATGATGTTTAAACTAAAGACACTCCTGTTTATAATAAGCACTTATGAGCCATACAAATATAAACTGACTACACTGTGGTTTTACTCAGCTAACTCAGAAACTTTCAGAAAGACATTTTACCAAATAAAGTACTGAAACCATTATCAGAAGAAATATATCATCGATATAAATATGACCAAAAACAAAAAGGTTATGAGACAATGATTTATCCTATTAAATGAGAAAATAAAACACAAAAAACTTGGAATGAATAAACTGCAAGCATATTTTATTCAATAATTAATTTTAATATAGATTAGATTATTAATACAGATAACAGAGACATAACATCTAGTCTTGGGTAGCATTTCAGCAAAGTCGCACAGTTTCATTTTTCCAGTTAACTACATGCAAGTTTTTATAATTATCAATTCACAGAAACGTGATGAGTAATACTACCTATATTATGTTGCTTTTACTGTTAAAAAAAGTATATGCAACTCAGTCTTGTTCTTTGAATGTTAGATAAACAAGTTTACAAACGATAATTGTTACTTCATATCTCTGTCACTGGTTGTACAACTTCAAAAGTATTAACAAACACTTATTAAACGATAGTTCTTGAATGATTAATTTACAATAACAACTGCCAATTACATTACACTGATGAAGAAGTAATATACATTAAAGAGCAACTTTTACTATCCATTATTAAGATCGGTATACCAAGTTTATAGCACTTTTTACTTTTATATGAAGTTAGACAAACACCCACAAATTTCTTTTTTTAGTACACTCAGCATTTTCTAAGCAATATTCAGTATCTTTCTTGAATGAATATTTTCTTCAACACACATTTTTCTACTTGTGTGTGATGACCTCAGACTTCCCAGCTATTGAACATTTTTATTAAAAGACAAATACAATACATAATTCTTTTATTTAATTAATAATCAATCAAAAAGTTCTTACTCTTTAGTATAATTCTGAAAATTGTGTATCGGATGTAATTTTTTTTCACTTCCCAAGTGACATAACATGCATCTTAAATCTCTATCTGCATGACTGATATCTGTCTGCTTTTTTAATTTCTCAGTTTGTGTTACTTCCCTAGTGCTTCTCGTAACTCTTTTAGCAGCATTGAACCAATCATAATTTTCTCACAATTTACAGTAATATAGGCTTTTCCATTGTTCAGAACTTGAACAGATACCAAAACCAAGGACTCACTGGACAAAGTTTTGGAAGCAAACCTAAAAAGAAGAAAAAAAAAAAAACAATAGCCATACAATGTATAAAATAAGAGTTCATTTACATATAGCACTGTTTTTCTCACAATCCATAATAAACAATGTTAACTGTTTGCACAAATATAAGAATACCATAAGTCTTAGTAACCTTCAGAAATAGGTTTGATGTACTAGTGAAGATTCTGTCATTACCAGTCCAATGATTAACATCTAAATAAAGTAATCTGCTCAAACTCCTTTCATTTTTTTCACACATAAAAAACGCCACAGTGAATTCACTTCAAGCTTAGCCCTACACACTCATCTATCGAATATTATAAAATATGATATTCTTAGTAAATTAAAACCCGCTAACACAAGGTTTTTTACCATAATTTATCTATCAGTTTATGATTTATAATTAAACAAAACCACTAGAAAAAATAAAAAACAATCAAAAAATTTCAAATGGTTTGCGACACAAAATGTAATTTATCTAATGGTATAAGCTATGATTACTCTGTGATAAACTGTCATTCAAGGCAAGACAGAAATGCAAGTACATGGAACACACAGAAAATATATAAAGTTTAAACAACCAAGAAACATAATAAGTACCCTACTTAGAGAATGTGTCTGTACATTTTTCCTTGTTTTTAAAAAATAAAATTTGTAGCTTAATTTTCCATTCATATTTTCAACATTTAATAAAGGATAACTTATGTTGGGAGTAATCTTTAAACAAGTCAATTTATAGTTAAAACCTAAAGCTGCATAACTGTTTTTTTGGTATTTTTCAACAAAGAGTAGATAATAGCTTACTACTAAGTTAAATAACATCTTTTAATTGTCAAGCTTATGGTACATTAGAAACTGAGGTGATTGTTTCTCGTTTTTTTTTTAAGAGACAAAAGTAAAACTGATTCCGCATTTTCATATAATATATAACTCTAAGTATGAAAAACATAAGCATTGCATATGCACTAATACTACAAATGGTACAAATATTTGATCTAATACTAAATTATTGAATGAAACCTACTCTGATCAGATTATTCTGCAATGGAATGGATAATCCGATATCATTTACAACAGTGGATTATCTTACAATACAATAAATGTTACACATAATGCATCATTTAGCCCACTAGTGCTTTCTTCTAGCTTCTGAACACTAAAATTTTCCGATATTAAAGGGTGGGAGCCCAAGCAGTCATAATACAGATAGGCATTATGTAGCTCAAATAACCATCATGTCATCTAATTGGGTGTCACAGGAAACCAGTGACAATAATACAAACTGTGAATATAGTCTAAGCAGATCAGAAATGGAGGTGTAAATCACCTGTCCTGTGCCACATTCACTTAAAGAGCCTGCAATGCCTACTAGGTCATGCAGGACTGCTCATCAATATGAAGTTAAAAAAGTTACTGGTTTAATACAATACATAGTTAATTGGCAGTTCTTGCCTAACATGCATTAGCAATGTATATTGCCACATGTACTATCTCATACAAAAATACCATAATTTGAAATCTTATACCCAACAAAACCCTTTCATGTTCGATCATCTATAAATATAGAAAAACTACATTGTGAGCATCATGAAAATAAGTATGCCAAAACTTCTCACAAATAACAAATTATATCTATATGATAAAAGAAAAATACAAAAATCACATTTTTCTGCTCTTTCTGAAAATTACTTTTGTGATTATGATGATAAAAAAAGAATAACCTACCTCAAAGCACAGGTAAAAACCTGGCCACAAACTTATTAATACACCTCATATTTGATAAATATTGACAAGGCTATCTGTACAATTACATAAAACTACATCAAGTATGCATCTACATAAATAACTTCCTCACCAATGTCCATTTAAACTTAACAAAAAGTTAAAGTACAGACCAAGTTCCAAAATCCTTAACAAAAAGTTAAAGTACAGACCAAGTTCCAAAATCCTTAACAAAAAGTTAAAGTACAGACCAAGTTCCAAAATCCTTAACAAAAAGTTAATGTACAGACCAAGTTCCAAAATCCTTAACCAAAAGTTAATGTACAGACCAAGTTCCAAAATCCTTAACAAAAGTTAATGTACAGACCAAGTTCCAAAATCCTTAACAAAAAGTTAATGTACAGACCAAGTTCCAAAATCCTTAACAAAAAGTTAATGTACAGACCAAGTTCCAAAATCCTTAACAAAAGTTAATGTACAGACCAAGTTCCAAAATCCTTAACAAAAGTTAATGAACAGACCAAGTTCCTAAATCCTTAACAAACAGTTAAAGTACAGACCAAGTTCCTAAATCCTTACCTATAAGTTCCAGATGTTTCATCTGTTGTTAACACCTGCATAATGTTTGCAACTTCATACAATTTTGACACAATGTGTTTCCCATCAGTCTTCTCTTTAGGTAACTCTATTGTACAACTGTTCTCATTCATTCCTTTTAATTTGCCTGTAACAACAAAAGAAAAGATTAGAAACAATAATAGAAACTATACAACGTAAATCTTTGAACACTTAATCACATTGCACGTCAAATACGAAGCACAAAACAACCAGATGATATAGAGATCACATTAAACCTTACAATACTCACAATACAGACTAAATATTAACCCTTGAAATATGCAGTTACAGTAGTGGTCAGATATTGATATCAAATTTCCAATCAAAGCAATCTATAGAATTAGAGCATAACTAGAAATCAACCTGATAATTAAAATAATTAATTAAATAAAATTTTGTTAAATTCTTTCTTTTAAAGATCAGAATATATCATTTTAATCAGTTGGGTGCCCTCACTATTAACAATATTTTCCCCACAATCTCAATACAAATCTTTGCCAGCTTTAATAGGTTTACTAAAGTTAGTCCTAAATATACAAATATAATGTTACAATAAATAACAATTATTATAAAATTAACAAAATAAAAATTTAAATTGACAATTAATAAGCTTAGTTATATTAAGTGTTATAACAAATGCTGTTGATAAAAGTAATAATAAAGAAATATTAAGAGTACAGTTTATTTAACGAACACACAAAACCTACCCGTTTGATTCTAGTACCACCAAAATTTAATGTTTATGTTCAATATGA
The DNA here is from genome assembly GCF_004210375.1 of Tachypleus tridentatus. Taxonomy (NCBI): domain Eukaryota; kingdom Metazoa; phylum Arthropoda; class Merostomata; order Xiphosura; family Limulidae; genus Tachypleus; species Tachypleus tridentatus. Next base: position 106,382,392 of record NC_134828.1, read on the forward strand.
ATATAGCTAGGTGAAAGCAAAACATTTAGAATCATCCCTGAAAACATCTTGTAACAAATGAAAAAGGCCCTAAACAGCTCAAACAACACGTTTAAAGTAAAATGGCACCTGAGCTAAATTACATGTTACTATTTAGGAGTAGACTCAAGTAGCAGGTCGTTACAAAGGATGTAGTCAAAAACATGTGTTTAGGTTGATACAAAAAATAATAAGAAACTAAATGAATACCTGGATTATACAAGTAATTGCTAGAATATTAGCTCTGTTATGAAAACATAACAATGTTAAATGTAATACAAAAATACTTAAATACATGTCAAATCTTAAATTCATAATCTTTAGTCAAAACAGAAGTCAGATAATAACATTAAAACAATTACAAAATAGGTCAAACATTAACTTATAACATATAGTCACAGTACAGGCCATGTATCAGGTTACAGTGTACCTCAGTCACAATAGAGTTAAATACTAATCTACAGATCCTCAATTGTAATCATAGAACAGATCTGACAGACTCTAGTCAAAAGTTTCCCATGGGTGCTTCATTTTTTCATTACTCCTTCACAGATAATTACATATACATGATAAACTGTTTCTTCTGTTTTTATTTTTAGGCCTTCACCTGTCATTTATAATCAAAATATTTAGTTATGAAAGACTTTAACCTGTTGACTGCCAAGTATTTCAGCTGCTACGGCAACTTCGAACCAAGTTCAAAATACAACTTCAATGCTTCTTCACTTTGTAACTTTTTTCATGATGCCATTTTGGATCGAAAGTGAAACAATTTGTAAGCAGGTCAAATGTATCAGTGATGTCGAGAAACCCACTTGTTGAGAAATATATATGCAAAAACGGCTCGTTTGGGTTGAGAAAATATTTTACATAGAAGAGCGAACAACGTTTCGACCTTCTTCGGTCATCGTCAGGTTCACAAAGAAAGAGATAACTGACCGGAAGCTGACCACATGTTTGAAAGGGGTTGTGTAACTGTGTGTCGAAATGTAGAGGGCGGTATTAGATGTTTGAATATATAATTTTATTTATTTTATTATATTAATATAGGTATAACGGCGTTCCCAAACGAGCCGTTTTTGCATATAAATTTGCATATAAAGGTCAAATGTATGTATGGTGCTGACATCTAGCGTTGATGTTAGGTATTATTGAGAACGAATTAACTCGTCCATAGCACTGTGTTACCGATCGGCTTGGACAAGTTATCTATTCTACAGCACTGAACAGGCTAAACTTCAGGATTATAATCCTCTTCTTAGGCAATTTTTTTCCTTTAGGCTATTTTTAATACCCATTTAAAGGCTTAGAAAAAGATATCATAAAAGCAAACACTTTCACAGTCAAACCAAACTCAAATTTTTAAAATGTGCAACATTCAGATAAACTACACTGTACAAGCGATGACACATAATATCAGTAAATAGGCCCTATCCCTATTCCAGGGTCCATAATACAGCTTAAAACTTTTCTCTAACTCTTGGGATTGAGCCCATTGCAAATATATATTTTGCACTCTCCTGCTGCTATTCATAGTCCAGATCAGGTATTCATTTCATAAATCTCATGCAACAAACTGATAAGAGATCAACACACCAAATATTAAAACTGTAAGCTTTAACTATACTATTAATCAAACACTAAGTGCAACAAAAGTTCTCTTACAAGCTAAAAATCAATAAGGTCTGGCTAATAGCTGAAAGAAACAGAAGAGTGGTTCTGGATATAAGTCTGTTTTATATACTAGGTGATTAATGTTCATTTGATGTAAAATATATTAACCAGCTCTTTCTAAGAGCGACTCTGCATTTATACTCCAACAAACACGTGTCCTTACCTTGTTGTATCGAAAAATTCTCTTCATTTATTATAACAGGTTGTAAGATTTCACCAATGGGAGCTTTGATTGTTACATTAAACTTCTGCTTCTCAGTAGTAATTTCTAAGTTAGCTGGTTGGGTACTTTCATTGTAATCAATCCCAATATTTGTCGATACTGAATGACCCACAGGAAGAGATGCTAAAAATGTAAAAGAATTTGTAGTTTTTTCTAATGCTCTGATTTCACAAACAATATTACCTTTATATTAGACAATGCATGCAATATTTGGTTAGAAGGCTGTTAATAAATTAGTTTTAATGACAATTTTGTGACAAATGTATTATTCTAATACTGAAGAAATCTTATTACTCGTGCTTTTTGCATTGTATCTATGAACCTTGATGAAATTATTTGAAATGGACATTAAAAAAAACATAAGTTGAAGAGAACACATACCAATCTCTGGCATTCCTTTAATTTCCATATCTCCTGATTTCTATCAATTCATATAAAAATTAAATAAAAAACAGTCAGTAAGAACAACATGCTAAGAATTAATATAAAAAAATCATATTCTAAGCAAACATCAAAAGATTTTTAATCAACAATTTTATTTGAAATGTTAGAAACTGAAACTAGACTGAGCAAAACGATGCATGTTTCTCTAAACTTTTAAATCATTTCACTGTACAACATTTCTAGAAATGAAATTAAACTATATCCATAAAACCTTGTGGAAACAAATTAGCATATACCTAATCAAAAAAATAACACAACAAGGATTTTTAAATAGCCTAAAAATTTAAGAAAGATTATTAAAAATTTATTCTCATCAGATGTTTTATAAGAGAAACTAGTCTCTTGTGTTTAATTTTTTTATTTAACGTTAACATGATGAAAACCCTTTTGGATCAAATGTCACCTATTCTACAGATTCACTGAACAAAAAAAAACAAACAGAAACGTTTACTTTACAAAAATTAATATTGTGTTTTTAAACAGTCCTACTCTGAAATATTAATACTCAAGGCACATACTCAAGGCTGGACACTCAACAGTAAGATCCTACGTGAAATGAAGCTAAACTACTCAAGGCACACTTGACTGCAAGTTACTCTAAAGAATAACGTATCTGGTAGAATTACATTGTGACAAATTCTCCATATATACAAATACAGTTTAAAAAACAGATTTGCCAGACTTGATAAATTTGTTGACCTTTATTTGATTATATGTACTCTAAAAATATATATATTATAAAGAGTATGCACTACATAAACATGTTTCTAACATCAGTATTATTCCAACAGGCAGTTCCACTTTCATACAGTCTCTAGGTAACATGCTACCTGGAAATATGTGTGTATGTATATATAAAGCACAAACATCTCTATTTGTATGTTTGTTACCTAACTACTCCTAGGCCACTGGGCCAACCTGAATCTTTATAGGATAATAGTCTGGAATAAAGTACATGTTAATTGGAGGGTGGGGTGCATCCCCCCTACATCCCCTGTTATTGTACTTATTGAACACTTACTATCTTTAACATAAATTAATGTTAACTACATTCACAAATGGCACTATGTCCTTAAACCAAACAAAAACTATTAAATTTTCTATAACATACACACAAAAATAATTCACTTTTATTTCAAACATGCATTTTAGATTACAAAGAATTTGTTTGCAAATTGGACTGTGTTATGCCTACTGCAAATATTAAAACCTAATTTTAAGTGTTGTAAGCCATGGCACTTAACACTGAGTCAGTGAAGTGTGAAGAAGTATGCAAGTTCTAAGTTTATAATCTGGCTTGTCAATATCTATATTATGTATTTGTAATTAACGGAAGCTGTGAAACCTATAAGAGAATAGAAAGAAAAGCTAAAACAGGCAATTAGGGGTGTAAGGACATCATATGATACAAACAAGTTAAGATTGAGAATCTATTTAAATATTTCCTTTTGAAATTAATAAATTAAAATTTAGATAATACAAAAATTTAAATTTAAATGACATTTATTCAAAATAAAATTGTTTAATTACCTTTTAAATCAAACTATAAAATGTATCAATATTGACACTTTGACCATGCAGTAAACATCAGGTTAAAAAAATGAAATTGAGTTTGCTTATGGAAATCTTACTTTGTGTTCAATTATTCAGACTAAATAATGATTTTTCATAGAATTTAAAAATATAATAAAGTTTACCATCATAGTTAAAAAATACAATACTACAGAGTGATAAACTATACATACAAGAAGTAAAAGATCTTGCCATTTATGTATAATAAAATATAAAATAACTCAAGGCTTCTAATACAAACAAGACAAATTTAGTCTAGCTGTATCAAAGAATCTAATTAGTAACTTTTATAATTATTATAATTAAAAATGTCAGTACAACATAAATTAGATAAAAAAGTATGTACCCATGCCTGTCTTATTTTCATGCAACATTTCATGTTTGATATTTCACCTGATACTTGCTTGAAACTATGTATGTATGATACAAAATATCACTTGCAGAAATTCTAAAGTAATGGCATAGTTTGTTGGTTGAATTTAAGGAAAATTGGAGTATTTTTTTAGAACTTTCTAGAGATGGAAAATAAGCATTTTCATATTTGTTGTGAATGTTTTGTTAAATGTGATAAATAAAACAACTGGAAGACTGCTTTAACATGCAAGGTATTATAATGCATCTCATCTACTAGATGTTTTACAATAAGTACTATTTGAGCTTGTAGCTGGTTGTAAATTCAAATACAAGACAGTAACATCAACATAATCAAGTAATGATGAAACATTCACTGACAGTAGTTATTATCAGATGACTTAAAAAGTTCAAACTCACAGCTTTTACATAAAAAGCTCTAGAGGCATCAATATTAATGTTTTCTGTTTTTCTTTTCCTTTTTCTAGGGTGAATAGGAGGTGCATTGAATGTTTAATTTAAGTGCCATAGTTCCACTGAAAACTATGAAAGGTTTCAACTGATACAAACTCAAAAAGATTGCCATGCATAATGGTTGTATTTGGCAGTCATTATAACTCGCCCATGTGGGTGTGGCACTGGGACATAAACCGTGAATCCTCAAATCCACAGCGCAGCACACTCAACAATTTAGCAGTCTTAGAACATGAGAATGATGGAAATAAAACTGCGATTGGCAAATCTGTAACAGTGTTAAATCTGACTAATCATACCTCAAAACTTCATGCTATTTTGAAGACCACATTGTTTAGTACACAACAACAGATTTGTACCACCAAGACTTACTTTACTGTTTTTACTATTTCCTGATTTGTTTGATGTAGAGTTTGTAGCATACGATAAGTTTGTATACAGTAATTATGACACAGTTGTATATTGTATAAAACTGCTTTTCAAATATCTGTCTCCACTACATTCTTCACCATTTTATTTTCTCTATGTAACAGACATAATAATAAATGGAAAGTATTTTGCATTTGTTAATACAAAAAATACTACAAAGTCAATTGTTTTTATGAGTCATATTTGTTAATCTCACTTTTACCCTAAATTCAGCTTTCAAAAATTACACATCGGTAGTTAAATCTATATGCAAAAACAGCTTGTTTGGGTTGAGAAAATATTTTACATAGAAGAGCAAACAACGTTTCGACCTTCTTCGGTCATCGTCAGGTTCACAAAGAAAGAGGTAACTGACCGGAAGCTGACCACATGTTTGAAAGGGGTTGTGTAATTGAGTGTCAGAATGTAGAGGGCGGTGTTAGATGTTTGAATATATAATTATATTTATTTTATTATATTAATATAGGTCAGTTACCTCTTTCTTTGTGAACCTGATGATGACCGAAGAAGGTCGAAACATTGTTCGCTCTTCTATGTAAAATATTTTCTCAACCCAAACGAGCCATTTTTGCATATATATTTCTCTACAAGTGAGTTTTCTCGACATCACTAATTAGTAGTTAAATCATTTAAATTCTACTGACTTTGCAGTTGCTTAGAGAAAACTTAAGTTAACAAAGCCAGAAGAATTGTAGGCTTTCTCTTCATTTATATATTACTTGCATGACTCTAAAATGTATTAGAAAAGAAACATCTGATTACGCCAAATTTTCTGGGTTGTCACTGGAAAACAAGCACATGTACTTTTCACATTTCTTAAGAGATTACTAAAGGCTTAAAATGAAATGATCAAGTTTTTGCAGATGGTCAGTTCCTACATCTTAGCTTTGTCTTTAAACATTTTAATTTGATTGGTGTATTTATTTCATAGTGATACATTGATTCTTGTAGTGAATACACTGGCATTCTCTGTCTGAAATGTAAACAAACTGAAACCAAGGTGATGGTGCAAAGCAATAAGACAATGTTAACTGTCATGACTGTTGAAGTATCTAATTCTTAAGATGCCTAAGTGTGTCAGTTTGACACAAATTTGTTGTATGGTTTTATGATCTGATAAACAATAACAAACTACCATATGATATAGACTGAAACTTCAGATGAATTTTCTACACACTACACAGGTTTAAGAAAATATTTAATTTGTAGAAGAAAAAAAACAACTAAGTTTATTTTCTGTGATAATCTTTATTAATGGGGCATATTTTCACCAGGGTCCAATGTATCCATCTAAGTGCTATAGTGTTAAGCCAATAATAACTTGCATAGTTTGGCCAGCTTAGGAGATTTAGGTTAACCCTAACTTGATATTTTAAACTGTTTATACAAAACTACTTCTATAATCTTTCACTTGGGAGTTCTTATGATAAAATATAATAAAAATGTTGTATGAAATGTTGTTAATGATGAAAACAATGTTAGTAAATTAGTGGTACACATAAGTGAGTACCCTCTCTATTATTACAAGTTGCCAATACTGTTTCAAGCAACTTACATAAAATATGTTATTTTGTAACCAAGTAAAGAATTTTTACTCATCAGTGCAAAAGGAGGAAACCATAACTGGGTTAAAATTGTTATTAATAATTCATGGACGTAGAACAATGTATACGGTACTGTTTTTAGTAATTGAGACTCAAAAACACATGGATTTAGCTTGTTAATATTAACAATATTAAATAAACAATTGATACTGGAGAAATGCTTTCTAAAAATGTTAAAAACAATTATCTCTAAATTTTAAAATGTTCTTAATCCTTGGTTATTTTATAAAAAAAAGTATAATATAATTACCTCAAAAACAAATTAACAGGAAAGACATCAACTAATAAAACAATACATTCTAATCTTAATATGGAAAATACATAATGAGGCATTGGGTTTCAGTTTTGATTTAAGTGGACAGCTTACTTTAATTAGAAGTTAACACTAAGTTACTCAAATACATCCTAGTAATAAGCAATGTTTACTTCCAAAGCTTTTTGAGTATGACTCTTGTTCTCAGCTTTTTAAATACATAAACCAAGCTTTTATTAGGAATGTATTCCATAAGATATGTATGAAGTTTGAAAAAATGAAATGAGAAAGTTGAACACAACGTAAAATAAGCACAATCCCACCAACAAGTAAGACTATTACCTTATCTGGAATTCAAAGCTTCTTGATCTCACCACTCCCATTGTTGATAAAAAACACAAACACAAAATAAGCACAATCCTTCCAACAAGTTAGACTATTACCTTATCTGGAATACAAAGCTTCTTGATCTCACCACTCCCATTGTTGATAAAAAACACAAAGACTATTACCTTATCTGGAATACAAAGCTTCTTGATCTCACCACTCCCATTGTTGATAAAAAACACAAACACAAAATAAGCACAATCCTTCCAACAAGTTAGACTATTACCTTATCTGGAATACAAAGCTTCTTGATCTCACCACTCCCATTGTTGATAAAAACACAAACACAAAATAAGCACAATCCTTCCAACAAGTAAGACTATTATCTTATCTGGAATACAAAGCTTCTTGATCTCACCACTCCCATTGTTGATAAAAAACACAAACACAAAATAAGAACAATCCTTCCAACAAGTAAGACTATTACCTTATCTGGAATACAAAGCTTCTTGATCTCATCATTCCCATTGTTGATAAAAACACAAACACAAAATAAGAACAATCCTTCCAACAAGTAAGACTATTGCCTTATCTGGAATACAAAGCTTTTTGATCTCATCACTTCCATTGTTGATAAAAACACAAACACAAAATAAGCACAATCCTTCCAATAAGTAAAACTATTATCTTATCTGGAATACAAAGCTTCTTGATCTCACCACTCCCATTGTTGATAAAAAACACAAACACAAAATAAGAACAATCCTTCCAACAAGTAAGACTATTGCCTTATCTGGAATACAAAGCTTTTTGATCTCATCATTCCCATTGTTGATAAAAACACAAACACAAAATAAGAACAATCCTTCCAACAAGTAAGACTATTATCTTATCTGGAATACAAAGCTTCTTGATCTCATCACTCCCATTGTTGATAAAAACACAAACACAAAATAAGCACAATCCTTCCAACAAGTAAGACTATTACCTTATCTGGAATACAAAGCTTCTTGATCTCATCACTCCCATTGTTGATAAAAACACAAACACAAAATAAGCACAATCCCACCAACAAGTAAGACTATTACCTTATCTGGAATACAAAGCTTCTTGATCTCATCACTCCCATTGTTGATAAAAACACAAACACAAAATAAGCACAATCCCACCAACAAGTAAGACTATTACCTTATCTGGAATACAAAGCTTCTTGATCTCATTACTCCCATTGTTGATAAAAACACAAACACAAAATAAGCACAATCCTTCCAACAAGTAAGACTATTACCTTATCTGGAATACAAAGCTTTTTGATCTCATCATTCCCATTGTTGATAAAAACACAAACACAAAATAAGTACAATCCCACCAACAAGTAAGACTATTACCTTATCTGGAATACAAAGCTTTTTGATCTCATCATTCCCATTGTTGATAAAAACACAAACACAAAATAAGTACAATCCCACCAACAAGTAACACTATTATCTTATCTGGAATACAAAGCTTTTTGATCTCATCATTCCCATTGTTGATAAAAACACAAACACAAAATAAGCACAATCCTTCCAACAAGTAAGACTATTACCTTATCTGGAATACAAAGCTTTTTGATCTCATCATTCCCATTGTTGATAAAAACACAAACACAAAATAAGTACAATCCCACCAACAAGTAAGACTATTACCTTATCTGGAATACAAAGCTTTTTGATCTCATCATTCCCATTGTTGATAAAAACACAAACACAAAATAAGTACAATCCCACCAACAAGTAACACTATTACCTTATCTGGAATACAAAGCTTTTTGATCTCATCATTCCCATTGTTGATAAAAACACAAACACAAAATAAGCACAATCCTTCCAACAAGTAAGACTATTACCTTATCTGGAATACAAAGCTTTTTGATCTCATCATTCCCATTGTTGATAAAAACACAAACACAAAATAAGTACAATCCCACCAACAAGTAAGACTATTACCTTATCTGGAATACAAAGCTTTTTGATCTCATCATTCCCATTGTTGATAAAAACACAAACACAAAATAAGTACAATCCCACCAACAAGTAAGACTATTACCTTATCTGGAATACAAAGCTTTTTGATCTCATCATTCCCATTGTTGATAAAAACACAAACACAAAATAAGTACAATCCCACCAACAAGTAACACTATTACCTTATCTGGAACACAAAGCTTCTTGATCTCATCACTCCCATTGTTGATAAAATTCAGCTCCACAGATATCATCTTTGGTGAGTAGATATTTGATGTTCGTGTGAATCGATAAGAAACAGTAAGACCCTTTCCACTGTACCAATTAAGTAGTTCATGTTGTTTTGAGGGAATAAACACTGGATTGTTCACCTTGAGTTGATTAAAAAAAAAAACAGCTGATGATCAAATAAACCAATATTTACTGCCAAATACTCTAATCTCACTAAAAAGAAAAACTCAATTTCTGGCAATAATGATCTATGATATAACCTTGAGTAACATGTCTAGAAAACATACAGCCACTGACAACTTTTAAATACTGTGAATATTTACTAACAAATGTTTACCAAACAGTACAATTAGAATTTCTTGACTATTATAAGAATCCTACATGAGAGATACTCAAGTTATTGTCCAGTTGCTTCAAAGCACATTCCAGCAACTGATTATAGGGTAGAATAAAAGAAAACAAATATTTCAGAACAGCAAGGCCATGTTCAAAATATTTTTTAGAGAGAAAGAGGAGGTAAACAGAGACTTAACTTTCACTGTGTAATAAGAACATGAATCAAAGAAATGCAATTTTTTTCCAAAGAGACATCAGAGTATTTCTGACTATGTCAGTAATGTGAAATATATGTTTAAAAAAAGAACACGGATATTAACACTAGTAAACTACCTGTGCCAACAACAGCATTTATTTCACTGCCTTCACAAAAATGGCTCTTATGTATATGCTTACTGTAGCAAAGGAAAACATTTAAATAAATATGAAACTTGCGTAGATTAAAAAAAATGAATACAGCATGTAGTTTATATATCTCTGTGTTGCATGTCCAAGAAATCAGAGAACAGGAAATTGGAAGATATTTGTTACTATCAGAGACACTTGCTCTATCTATAATACATGTTTCATTGTCATTTATGACCATATTTTGATTTTTTGCATTCAGCTTTAAATTTTTCCAAAAATATAAAAATAAATGCTCAATTAGTTTCAAAGTTTGAATCTACCAAAAATATAAAACACGGGTTGATACTTAGAACTTTTTTTATAAAACAGGTAACAGTGTACAGAAATACTATAAATCATATAAAACTAACAGGAACAAATAATCAAGGTTACAAGCCAAGCAAAATAACTTACAGGAGAAAAGAGAGGATTCTGAACAAAGGATGATGTTTTCTCTGTGGATGGCATTAGGATATTGGTAGCTGATGTCGGCTGGATTATTGAACCCGAACTTGATGTTAAGGAAACTAACAAAACAGATACCATATTGAAAGCTCGACTGATGCTTGTATCAATACTCAAACCAAAGCTAGAAGATCCCTTTTCAACAACAACAAAAATTTAGTTAAATGTTTTTTATTTCATTAACTGTTCACCTTTTGCAGCTTCTTCTAAAACCTACTTTAGAGTTTTTACTTGGACCACTTGGTCATTTTCATCAAAGTTGATATTATAGTATGCACTATGTAAATTTTTGTTGGTGGTGGTGGTGTTTTGTTTTTCTTTTACTGGCTCAAACTTAAAATTGGTAATCTGTATAGAAAAAAATCTATGTAACTAACAAATACTGGATTACTGAATGAGTGATGACAAAGTAGCAAATAAATACAATCATTTATCATTAAATTGCTGAGGAAGTGCTGCAGCCAAGAAAATTACACATACATGTTACCTGTTTAAAGTTTATTATAGTACAGTGAACATGACTGGTGTACTTCACATACACATACATGTTACCTGTTTAAAGTTTATTATAGTACAGTGAACATGATTGTTTAAAGTTTATTATAGTACAGTGAACAAGTAAAGATGTAGTTACCTGTTTAAAGTTTATTATAGTACAGTGAACATGATTGGTGTACTTCACAAGTAAAGATGTAGTACAGTGAACATGATTGGTGTACTTCACAAGTAAAGAAACAAACTACCACTTAAGACTAAATTAAAACGTGTGTGGAATCAAAAGAAAAACATTAGCAATTAAAAACAGAAAAATACATTTCTAAATCTCGATCATAATGACTGGATTTACACTTATAAGTGAATTTCTAAAACTGTTCTGGATCTATTTTCAACTTTGAAATACACAGTAACCAAAATATATATTTATGCTTATTGAATAACCTTGTATTACGGTTTGTTAAAAATTCAACAGTAGCTGTTTTTCTAATGAAAATGGATTACTGAGCTCTTGTTCAGAAATGATAAAACTGCTACCTAGGTTGTGAATGCTTTGTTGGAAAGTAATTAAATTCAAATATTAACAGTAAGTTTTAATACTGTTCATATCAGCAAATTTTATAGGCACGTCTGTAAAACAAAAAAAAAGACCAATTGCAAAAGACGTTTTTCAGTTTTCTTTTTTGTGAACAATATCAATGACCAAAAAAAATATCTACTTTAAGCTTCAATGGCTGCTCAAAATAAATGGATAATAATTGCTGACAACAGCTTCAACAAATGTTGAAAAACTACAATTCTAATGGAAAATTTAAATTGTAAATATAAAAGGCATAGATATCCAAAATGCTTATCATCTTCTTGTTATAGCTCTAAATGTGATGGATTATTAATTTGTGATGGAGAACAAGAATATTGGTTGGTTGATTTAGTGTTTTATGGCAACAAGCGGCTAGGCTATCTGTGCCAAACATCTGGTAAAAAGGTAAAAGTAAAGTAAATTGTAGTAAAATTCATAAAAGGAAATGAAGGTAAAACAAAACAGAGTCCAAAAACATAAACAGCATAAAACCAATGTTGACATCTAGTCTACAACATTAAGAAAGAAACTACAGTAATAGAAGTTCTAAAGGACTTTCTGTAGCATAATGGTAATTATCATAACCCACCAGGAAGACTAACAGGTAAGTACAAGAACCACCATCAGTCACCTGAAGTTGGCCTTTCCAGTCCTGGTTCCGAGTTATGTGTCATTATGGCTATTTTCAAAAAGTGAAGTAATAAAAGTGTTAAAAGACGTGTAGCAAAATTTTAATAATAACTTGTCAGGATGACTAACGGATTGTTCAAACGGATAGTTCAAACAGCAGCTTTAGTCACCTGAAGTTGACCTTTCCAGTCCTGGTGTCAAGTTATTTAATGTTACGGCCATTTTCTAATTTAAATCAAACTAGAGAGACTGTGATTTTTAAAAGGGAACCACATTATAAAAGATGTAATGTATAAATTAAAAAATTAAAATGACATTAAAAAGATTAATGGCCTTTAAAAACTAAAAACTTTATCAAGGTGGAGAGTGTTACCATCACCAATAACACTGTCTAATATTATGAACAAACCTTGGGACAGAACATGTTTAAAATGGTGCCATTGTTGAGAGTTGTAATGATGGCAAGAAAGTAAAATGTTGCTCATTGTGATCTGAGTGTTACACAGACTACACACTGGTGCATCAGTTCCAGATAAAAGAAGACAATGAGTTAAAAAAATTGTGACAAACGCGTAGTCTAGTTAGAACAACTTCCTCCTTCTGATCCTTACAAAAGCAAGACAGCCAAAGTTCAATATAGGGTTTTATTTGAAAAGCTTGTTTTGACGTTGCTCACTCCAGGTCAACTGCCAGCTAGCATGGAGCCGAGCTTTGAATACAGGATCATAGTCCATGTATGGAATAGGCACAGCTGTGACAGTGCCAGAACAGATAGACTTAGCTGCCGTGTCTGCGAGCTCGTTCCTATGAATATCAACGTGGCCCGGTATCCAGAAAAACCGGATAGAAGTAGATGTTAAAAAGAAATGGGCCAGTCGGTTTTGAATAGCGGTGAGAATAGGGTGTGAACCAATTCCAGGGTTAGTGGAGAACTAAGCGAGTAAGTATAAATAGTGCAGTTACAGTACTGCTTAGCTTCTATGTGATCCAGGGCAAGAGAAATGGCGTACAGTTCAGCAGTGAACACAAAAGCTGTAGAAGGGATTCTGTGTGCAACCACCAAACCACAACAAACCATGGCAGAGCCCACAGAGTCACCTGACTTTGAACCATCCATATAAATAGGAATGGAAAGATTGTTTGAAAGATGTTCAGTAAATAAAAGACGGTACTTCCAATCGGGAGTATCTACTTTTCTCAAATGACTTAAAGAAAGGTCACATTTGGGGACTGTAATAAGCCATGGTGGGATGGGCTGACCAGTGGATACTGCAATGTTATCCAAGGACAGACCCAATTCATCCAACTGCACCTGGAAACGAAGGCCAAAACGAGCAATGGCAGATCGTCTGTTCTGAAAAAGTATGGCCCACTGAGGAAGGAAAACACAACCCCAGATGGGATGCTTTGATAAGGAACGATGTTTCAAAGCATATAGTAAAGACAGTTGCAAACAGCAAAGGTGCAAAGAAGGGTCATGAGACTCTATGTTTAAGCTCTGAACTGGGGAGGTGTGGAAAGCCCCAGTACAGAGGCAAAGTCCTTGATGATGAATGGAGTCCAGCATCTTTAAGGCCGAGGGTCTGGCAGAGCCATAGACCAGTGATCCATAGTCGAGTTTCGATTGAAATAAGAGCACAATATATCTTTAGCATAGAACATCGATCTGCTCTCCAAGTGGTGGTAGAGAGAACACGGAGGATGTTCAGTTCTCTTGTACATTTGACCCGTAGCTGCTTAATGTGTGGTATAAAGGTCAGCTTACGGTCAAAGATAAGCCCCAAGAACTTGGTCTCAGGGACCACAGGCAGAGAAACTTCACCGATATGGAGTTCAGGACCAGGATAAATACCCTGTTGGTGGCAAAAGTGCATGCAAACTGTTTTAGAGAGATAGAAATTAAACCTGTTCGCAGTGGTCCACTTCAGTAGACGATTGAGGGCAGTTTGTGGTTGCCACTCAATATATCTCATGTTCGATGACTGACATGAGATATGAAAGTCATTGACAGAGAGCCCGTTTGCAACAGTGAGAGAGAGATGTTCAGTGATGGCATTAATCTTTATATTGAAAAGTGTGACACTCAAAACACAGCCCTGAGGGAACCCAAGTTCCTGTAGAAAAGAACGGGAAAGTGTCAAACCCACACGAACTTGGAATCTGCTGTCCATTAAAAATTTGTTAATAAACATGGGTAAATGGCCATGTAACCCATACATATGGAGGTCTCACAAAATGCCATACCTCCAACTTGTGTCATAAGCCTTCTCAATGTCAAAGAATATTGATACAAGATGTTGTCACTTGAGAAAGGCTTCTCTGATTGATGTTTCAAGTAGAATCAGATGGTCCAAGATGGAGAACCAAACAAGACGAGTATTAACCATCTTCTCTAAGATCTTAGACAGTTCGTCAAAGCAATTGGAAGGTAGTTTGAAGGAATCTTGGGAACTTTCCCAGGCTTAAAGAAAGGTAGAACAATAGTCTGGTGCCAGGCATCAGGAAAAATATTCTCCTGCCAAATCCGGTTAAAACCAATTAGAAGAATATCAAGAAAAGTAGGAGATAGATGGCGCAGCATGTCATAGTGTACAATCTGGTCCAATCGATGTACTGCCAGACCAATGAAGGGCCAGTTTTAATTCCACCAGTGCAAAGGGACAATTATAGTCATAGAGACAATCAGCTCGAAAGGAAAGAGGCGATCGCTCTGCCTGAGTCTTGATGGCTAAAAAGGTGGAAGAAGTAGAAGTGCTAGATACCCGGCAATGCTCTGGGTATCAGCCACTTCCTGGCCATCAGAGAACAAGATCGAGAGGGAGACAGAGTTATATTGCCCACTGACCTTTTGAATCTTGTCCCATATGACTCTGGAACTGGTGGTAGAAGATATGTCACTTGTGAACTTAATCCAAGATTCCTTCTGGCTTTGATATCTTAACCACCAAGCATTGAAGGTGTGGGATATCTACGGAAAGTATCCCAAACCCGTTTTTTTAGCCTTCCGTGCCACGTGGCAGGCAGGATTCCACCAAGGACGAGGATATAGTCAAAAACGTGTCAAGGTTTTAGGAATACATTGAGCAACTGCTTGTATAATACAGTCAGTTACTGTTGCCACACGGTCGTCTATTGATGGTTGACAGACGATGGCTGGATCAAGTGCTGCGAGAGCAGTGAAAGTGGTCCAGTCTGCCTGATCCAGCTTCCACTGGGACACGTGGGTTTGTTAGCATCTTACCATGGCCAGTCTCTCTCAAAATTATAGGAAAATGATCACTTCCTCGTGGATTACTGTCAACCCTCCATGAAAAATGGGAGAATAATGAAGGGGAGCAAACTGAGAGATCAATAGCAGTATAGGACTGACTAGGAGCATGAAAATAAGTACAAGAACCAGTATTGAAAAGAAAAAGGTTGTGATCAGATAGCATACGCTCTACAGAGCAACCAATCCTATCAATAACAGTACTTCCCCAAAGGGGATGATGTCCA
Organism: Tachypleus tridentatus; assembly: GCF_004210375.1. Lineage (NCBI taxonomy): Eukaryota > Metazoa > Arthropoda > Merostomata > Xiphosura > Limulidae > Tachypleus > Tachypleus tridentatus. The sequence continues at coordinate 106,398,386 of NC_134828.1, forward strand.
TTAAAGTCCTCCAGGATTAAAAAGGGAAACAGCAACTGTTCAATAAGAGCATCAAGGTCTGATTGATCACAGCTCTCTCCAGGTGACAGGTAGAGAGAACAAACAGTGATGGTATGACACAAGGAAACACGGATGGCTGTGGCCTCCAAGAGTGTGTTGAGTGACAAAGACAGGGTGGGCACATGCTGATCAACCAACAGTGCCACCCTCCCTCCATCCATCACACAGCCTGTCATTTTTGTACAAAGAAAACTGCTGAAAGGTGACTGTATCAGCAGGCTTTAGAAATGTTTCCTGTAAGGAAAGATATACAGAATGGTAGGAAGCAATCAGTGTTTTGATGTCATTCAGATTAGAGCGTAAACCTCGACAGTTCCACTGTATCAAGGTAACCATTTTTAATGATGTGTAGGCAAACTGGCTAGAGAACCCTTCTGTTTACGACCATGTCTTTTTTCTTTACTGTCCTTATTAGAGGGAGGTCTATCAACCTCCATGGATCCTGCTATGGATCGATTGAGCAGGTTTTGTTGTTTGATGAGTATTCTAGTGACTGAGTTCACAAACAAATGATTGTTTTGCATCTTGGGGAGGGAGAAGAAGATGTATCCAAAGAAATGCCTGTACCTGGAACCAAAGGATGTGGATCTTGGGGTTTCTTGGAATGTATGGAAGGGACAGAGATGGGTGTAGAAGTTGATTCATCAACTTTTTAACCATGGAGATCAAAAGCCTTTTCATTTGTTTTGAGAACAATTCTCTTGGAGGCACAGAGAGATCTGTCTGCACTCCCACTGTAGTTGTGGAACAAAGTGCAGCAGCATACGTCCGAGATGAAGTGGTGGACAGCAATTTTCGAGCCTCAGGAAGCTTCTTTACTGACTTTGGAGAGCCAGCAAGTCCCTCCAGTCCCATCTGAATAAAAAGGGGGGACATTTGCCCTAAAGGTTTCTCTGAAAGAGAATGTAGGATAAGAAAATGAGGTACAACAGGTGGTACAGATGTTAAAGATTGCTGCTTAGAAACTTCAATATGTGGTCGTTTACCTATGGACTGTTATTCACTATTTTATTTAAATTTTTATTTGGTGGATCCATAGGAAAAAAGTAAATTTCGGTGCCCACTGACCCCACCCACCATGGAGCCCTACAAGGGGAAGCACCACAATGTCAAGCAAGAACATTGCAACAATGCCAGGGTTTCGTGAGCATTATACCCAAACACCAGCATCAAACACAATGTCCACAACACCTGTTAAGAACTTCCAACACTGGTACTTGGTTGACCCTAGCCCAAGTGGACCAGCCAACTGACCCAAGGGGGGCCACCCAAAGGTTGCCTGTCTACAGGAATTCAAGAACAAAGTGGTGTGTTAGGGTTGGACCCCTCAACCACCAGGATCCTTTCCTCCCCTTCACAAGTCACCACGCATGGCAAATACCTGGGTGGATGTTTAGATCCCAGAGGAAGAAAACCGAAGGAACAGAACCTTCCCTGAGAGGTCCCCTCACCACGTAGAGGAATCCACACCAAGGGGAACAAAAAGAAAGCAATCAAAACAGTATTAGCAAGTAGTAAACTATGCAAAAAATAGCAGAAGAAAGCAAATACAGCCAAATTACAACAAGAACATCACAAATGTCATTATAAAAACGGGTAGGTCCAAGAAGTCTTCATAGAAATGAATAAAAAGCCTACAATACAAGCATTTTTGAAATGTTGACCTTTTTTTTTCAGGGGCAAAGAGAAAGTCAATGATGAACTTGACAATATGTATTTTATTTATATTGATGTTTTGTCCTTATATGAAGATAGTGATGATGTTAAAGAAAGGAAATATAACTTGAGAGAATGCAAAAATGCATATGATATTACATTTTTTTCACAACAGATCATTCTTAGACAAAACAATTACCAAGTTGAAAGTGCATGAAAATGAATCCTTTAATTCTATTTGTAAAACAGGTTCTGGGAATACCTTTCTAAATGGAACATGCTCACTTTACCTAATGATGCAGACCATTTATCACTTAATATGAGTGAAAAAAAACTACAAATGATAGCAGAGAAACCAAAGAAATCTTAGACACTAACGAGTTAAAAAAATATATATAAATAAAATACAACCCAAAACTTATGTTGTATTCTATCAAGAGAAGAATGTTATTCTTTGATAGATTGTTTAGGCAGAGTATTCATGATGAAACTTTGTAGAATGGATGGCAACTGCCTGTTGTGGAGACATAAGTGTAGAAGACGTTTTGAAAGTCTTGAAGGCAGAAGACTTTCCAAACATCGTCCTCTACACTTATGTTTCCATAACAAGCAGTTGCCGTTCATTCTACAAAGTTTCATCAAGAATGTTAGCAGTTCTACTGTGTGCTTCATGATAAAACAAAGTTTTTCATTTGATATCAGAACTCAACAGACAACCTGATCTTTAAACTTGATACAGTATCTTGTAAACATATTTCAAATGAAGCTGTTTAAACTGCAAATGCTATTTATCTAACATTCCTAATATATAGTTTACATTTGTTGATACACTGATCTTTATATAGTCATACCTTCATCTATATTCAATATTTTGCAATTAGGACACTGAAATTTTTATCATTGGTGCATTCCTTTTAACATCAATTCTGCAATCAAATTCTAAGATAGATTTTTGGTGATCCTACCCATGGTACAAAAACATTACACAATTTGCCAATACAAGACATGTTATAAAAGCTGTAATAAATTTACTTAGTGAAAAAAAGTAATTCTAATGCCTTTATAACTGGAAAAAAAAAACTAAGAAATCCCACTGCTTTCATAAACTATTAATTCCTATTAAATCACAAAGAATCTAATTATTTTCTAGTTTGATAAACCAAGCAACATCATATAATAGAAATTTAAATTTAGATAATTTTAACTAGTACAAGTACCTCTATACTTTTTAACTATAAAATCAATTTAAATATCTAATAGCTTTCTATTCATTTACATTAAAAACAATATTACTAAAATTTAGCATGTGAGATGAAGTCTCTTACAATTTTCTATCTATGGTATACAATTAGATGATGTTTAAACCAATAACTACAAAATTAAAACTAATAACTTCTGAAATGAGAAAGCTTTGAAGGATTATCAAATTGTTAATATATTAATAATTCTTAAGAACTTACAATCTTCCAAGTCCAGCAGTAGGTCAAGGTTGTTTTTAGTTTCTTCAGGTATATTATTTTCTTTGTTTTTCTTTTTAGGAGATAGTTTCTATGTTTACAAAACAAATTACATATTTCAGGAATTGAAAAACCTAACATGTCCATTTGTAATTTACCAACACAAAACTACTATAAAAACTAGGTGCTGATAAAATATACTTGAAATTATTAGAAATAAGTTTAAAGAATAATACATATGCTCTTGACACACATCCTTTCCATTTGATTCATAGGTGTTAAATAAAAACTAACTATAATTAATTATCAATAAATAAAGGTCAACACCCTAGTTTCTACAAAAAAGTTTTTGCTACAAATCTATGGCCATTCATATCAACTTTAATTTTAAATATTTATTCACAAAAATTTGTTCGTGGAATAAATCATTTTCATATATTTTTAACAGGTTTTATATAAATATTTAAATATAATAATTCATAACAATCAGTTTTATGATCATTCTAGTGAATATATTAAATGTTTGTAAAATCAGTGATTGATTTTTGTGTTTTTAATTATGATCAAAAACACCATATCAATTATAAATTCAGATTCTGAAGTAAAAGTCCAACTTTGCAACAGATAAAAAGCATTAGCTATCAACAACTATTATACTAGTTTCCATTTTTTAAAGAGCAGCAGCAGATCTCACATATTTGAAACTGATCCATCTAGAATACACATTTTAACAGAATTTTTTTAATGTACCTTTGGCTTCGTTTTTTTCTTCTGATCCACTAGAATCGGACTCATCAACATCCCCAGAACTTGAATCTTCTTCACTACTTGATTCGCTATTAGAACTTTTATTGTTTGCTTTAACTTTATCTTTCAGTTTCAACTCTTCTGAATCAGACTCACTTTCAGACATGCTGCTTGCTTCACTTTCACTGCTATCAGCTCCAGATTTACTACTGCTACTGCTTCCTTCCTCTGCACTACTTTTACTTTCTGATTCTGATTCTTCAGGTTCAGATGTCTCTGATGCTGTTTTAAAAAGAAAATGCAGTTCAACAAGTATACATTAAATTATACAGATAACCAACATCCATTGCACTGAACCACATTTCTTTGCAAAAGAAAGTTGGAACACCATACCAAGCTTAACCACCAAAATCCACAAATTCATTTCAAACTCACATTATCTTTCTTTCAACAGCTTCAACGAGCCAAGATTTCCCCTCTTTAAATCTCTGTGGTTCAAAATATAACCTCAAAGTCAAATCAACGACATCAAAATGAGTAGAGTTCAAAACAATGATTCATTGAAACATTAGTGTGTCTTTTTGCCCTTGAACCTAGATTTTGAGAACTGATATAGATGTACATATTGAATTACGAAAAACATTTTATGTAAACAGATTTGCCAGTTTCAGAGAATTATTGCATTACCTGTAATCACCAAAATTACACTAACCTTCTGAAGCCAGCAAAAACAAAAGACATGTAACTGCATTAAAAATAACTTCACTTTCATGAGGAACTTGTAAAGAAAGTGTTTTATCCTGTAATAATTTACAATTCTAATAAATGCACTGAAAAGAAGATATTTACCATCACCATCAGGAGAGCTTGTCTCAGTTTCTGAATAGAAAGATTTTTTTTTTCAAAATTTGTTTTTTTTTCTTTGTAGTGTGCACCTCCTGCCATGGCATCACAACCTCTACATTACGCACTGATGCATCTGGAGCATTTTCAGGAAAATGTGGCAATTCATGATAACCACTTGCTCTTGCGTTTATATAGTGAGACAAAGATCCTAACTGAAACTGATCATGGTCTACAATAAATAAATAAAATAAATTTATAACTTACATTAGATCTTTAAGGTATCAACAAAAAAAATTAAAAAATGTTCAAACTGAGTCACACTGTAAACATGTTTGACTATATATGTATATATTTATTGATATATACATATATATATATATATATTGTGAACCAAAACGTTTTGCTACAAATTTCTCTGTTAGCAAAGTGAAGTAAGTGAGAAACGTTTTGTTTCAAGAGATAGTTAATCCTGAACGAAGCTATAAGCTTCCTTAAGTTTATATCCTCTTCAGAACCTGTAACTTACAAGTAAGTTATCTACTGTGCACAAGTTTAGTAGATCCTACAATTTGTATGATGTAACAAGTATGAGCAATCTTATTTTTAAAACATCTGTAGCAAAAAGAGAGAAATCACATTTGTGATAATTTAACCAGACATTTAGAGCTATTATGATAAGTTATGAAAACACAGCACTGCATTATAAATCACAAATGAGTTTAACTTATGTACAATACTAGTTTTTGAACCTGCCTTTGATAATACTATATCAAGTTTGTAAAAATTATAAACATTAAGCTCTGTTCACATTCAATTTTTGTTTGTTTTTTTCTGATGAGTATATTGCAAGCAAAATTTACAAAGAGATTAACTTCAATATGCTCTTTATGCATGTAAGTAACTGCTAAACTAGAACAAGGTTAATCAGAGCTTAAACAAAAAGTGTAACATGGATAGCAACAACACTAAATTCTACAGAAATGTTATTAGAGCATCATATTTTAGTATCTTTAAAGCATTAACAGAATCAGTTCCAGATTTTGAGCCATTCTTTTTTATTTATTAACTCTAATTTTAGATACAATGAAACCTCTGTCCTTCAGTGCTATTTTAGTGTTAAAAAATCAGATTGCTAGATGAGCATTTTAGTAATCATAATCTATCTTATTCTTAGTAACACATCAGTTTTACTTTTAAAAAAATTATTCAAAGTTTTATCATTGTTTTCCTTAATTAATAAACTTCATTTCTCACATCAATGTTCTTTGATCTATCAACATATGTCTCCATATTCTACCACCATACTGGAATTGGCCATACCAAGCTTCAGTGACATAAAAACAGTTATAACAACATACTACAGCTAGGGACATTAGTTGTAGAAAGAAACCACAATAAACATTAAGATGACACAGAACAACTTTAACTGAAACATAAATCTATCCAATTTTACCAACCTTTGAATCGTGACTCCAATATGGGTGCTGGTTTTGAGGCAAGAAGAATCTTCTTGGCATACTTTGCAAGAACAGTTCCCTTTTCACCTTGAGGCATGATAAGTTGCCTCAGGAAACGAGCTCGATCTCTGATGTCATAGTTCTGATCATACTTAGCCAGGTTGAAAACATATTGTGTCACAAGCTTTGTCTGTTTAGAATTGGTAAGATATAGTTTGGCAGCTAGGTTCAAAGTCTGAAGTTTTACAATGTCCTCCTGCAAAAGATTTGATATAAAAAAATATATAATGATAAATTAAAACAAGTTTCATGACAGTTATTAAGATATGAAAATCATGTTTATTTTACTGTAGAGTTGAGAGTAGTAATTAACTGATCTTCCTAGTAAACTGGTAAATGGTTGAATAAAAAATATTAAAATATGAACTTGTAGTATTATACAAATTTTTTTAGCCCTTACCAAAATATAAACAAAACATCAGACAATGATTACTGTCTTCACATGTCCTTATACTCTTGAAATATTAAGAGTCCTTCATTCCTCCTGGTATAGAAATACAGAACTTTGTAATAATTTTAAGCAATAAAGGACCAAGAACATGACATAATGAAATTTCCTGAGGGAACCATATGGTATTTACCTTTATATGAAAATGTATTCTTTTGTCAATTTACCCAAAAAATTTAAACTAATTTAAATAAAAAGTCAGAAAAATAAGAAAGGGTGTTTGATTAATAAAAAAAAAGTTTTTACTCACTTCATTAATAAACGTTTTTGCTACTTTCCGAAGGACATCTGGTGCTATTTTTGGAACTCTGTCAGAATATTCTCCTAAAAGCCAAAGAATTGAAGCTTTAGCCAAAGGAACAGTGATGTTATCAACAAGTCTTGTCATGTGAATGATGATGTCTTTGTGCTCACTTGGCTGGAAAAATAATTTATAATAAATTGTCACAAAATTTTTACAGAAACAAGTGTTATTCATAATTCCTTTATGGATAAAAAGATGGCAAATGATACTTCAAGTAAAAAGCATAATGACTTTATATTAAAAATGTTTTCCTTCTCATTATAAACTTGGATAAAAATAAAATGCAGATAGCAGTATAAGTAATATATTCAAAATAACTTAATTAATTCCTTCATTAAACATTAATTAATAAAAATGAAGAACACCAATGTACAGTACACAAAACTTTGAAAAATAACTGGAATTTATGATATTGGTAAAAATAATATTAATCATTCCTCACTCCATTTTTACATAAATCAGGCATCCACTGATATGTCATGTGATCCAAAATAGCAAGTAACTGATCATTCAGCATACACTTGTCAAAAGTCTGCGAGATTTCACTTCAGTTTGGTGTGGGATTAAAATAAATAGAAGGTGAAGTGTGGTAACAATGCTGCATGTTTAAAATGAATGCCAATAAAATTTTCAGGTAAACTCAACAACCCTTCTGTATGAACTGTTTAGGGTAACTTTAGTATCACTTGATTGGATACTATGCATTTCCTATTGAGCATTTCAGTATGTTGAACAGGATTGAAGTTCTTCAAGAAATGTGTCAACCCATTCTGTATATTAACAGTAAAATCAAATGTTCCTACAGTGGTGAAACATATCATTGCATCACCTAATTTTTTTCATACTTTTCTTAGTTCCTGTAATTTCTAAGAGATTATGCATTGTAAAAGTCAGAACAAGTGCAAAACAGTTACGGACATTGTGTCGTAAGCCAACTCATATTTCAGTCACTCAAACATGTATATACATCTTTATTAACAAACCAACTGTGATAAAGACCTTACAGGCAAAGATCAACAAATACCCAGCAAATAAGAAAGTGTTCTCCAAGTAAGAATAGCTATATTTCAAGATAATGTACTGAACAAAAAGTGGTCACAAAATCCATTTCTTGACTCTGACATCCTCATGGCACGGGGTGTATAAGGAACTGAATACAGGCAAGGGTGGTTCATGATGCAGCACATGAATTAGGGCTTCTTGGTTTCTTGTTTTACTCACTGGCTTTGAGAAATTTTCAATAGGATTGAGACTTGGACTGTTACATAAGCAATATAGTATCTTGATTTCCTCCCTTCAAAGACAGTCCTTTCCTGAAGCAATGAAATAAAACATACAATGCCTTTGCAATATGCACAGAGTAAAATTTCTTCTATTTCTCATTTACATCATACAGTGCATGGATATTATCAACATTTTTAGCCATTTGAAATGGAACAGAGTTATCCTGGAATTGCACTGGTCAACTCCACTAAAATGATTCTGAATTATTGGGTTTAACTGGGACTTGAGGATTTTGATGACAAAAAATTTTGATTTTGATTTTGAGGATTGCATTGACAGTGCCTTTCTCAAAATACAGGTATCTCACATCCTAGTCACAGATACATTCCCATATCGCTTGACCCAGCAGATGTTTCACACTGTATTCAAACATTCTGGATGAAACATTTCTCCATAATGACATCATACAAAGTGCTTCCCATGAGACCCATTCAGGTTGAACTTTGATTCAGCTGAGAAGATCACTTTGCTCAACATTACTTCAATCGTCAACCTGCTCTTTGGCCCCCTTGAACCTTATCTTGTTGGCGAGAAAGGAATTCTTTCTTGGCCATTTTGCTAGAAGAAAAGCTGAACACAAATGAAACTGGATGATACACATGGTAACAATGACCACTGGAATTTCCTTCTATGCTCTTTTAAAATCTGTGGACAGTGCTCCACAATGCCAGTCTTTCAATGTCCCTCCATCCAGCAGCTTACAGTTTAGAGGTCAATTCAATCATCCTAGCAACCTGCCTCGTTGAAAGTCCTTCTTTGTTCATATAAATGATTGCTTTTTTTTTTTTTGTGGAATCAGGATGCAACCCTTGGCCAGGTAGCATCATACACATGAAACAAATAGGTTTCTATGTTGACTCTTAGTAAGAACCTCTATCAATAACCACAAAATGGTTGATGCAATACCTAAATATGCCTATGAAACTGCTGATTAATAATGAGGTAGTGTTGCATCATTCATGAAAAACATTTGCACCCACGTGTTTCATTATGGTTATAAAAACAGATTATTCTGAAATGAAGTGTGAAAAAATGAATTTGTAATAAATTTTACCATCACTACATGCATCACATTTTATTGTATGAAAAGGAACAGATATATACCTGGTTCTACTCTCCAAATGTTTAATACCCGACTGCAAGACAAAGCAAAACTTATCTGAAAAAGAATACTTATCACTGTTGTTCAATGTTTTTTTTTCACCATTTCAGTGAGCTCTTTTGTGTTTTGGCTATAAGCAGAAAACTATACACTTGTGAAATTAATATACTGATAAACTGTCCATTGTAGCTGCATTGGTTTATTTGTTTGTTTGTTGAGTTTTGTACAAAACTATTTGAGGACTATCCATGCTAACTATCTATAATTTATAATCACTAGTTTACACCACTTACCAACACATCTTGGGCTACTCTCTTCCCAAAGAAAAATGAGGACTGGCTATCACACATCACAATGTCCTCATGGCTAGGAGGACAAATATGTTCAGTAATGGGATTTAAACTCACAACCCACACATTGTGACTCAAGTGCCATAAGTACTATACCAAAACAGGTTGATTTAATCTACAAGTAAGTGTCTTATAATTGCAGTGACCCAGAAGTGATATATAACAGTGATATTTCTGTTGTAGATGTATAACTTGTACAGGTATTTGAGCAATTCTATCACTGGTTTTCTAATGATAATTTGACACACACACACACACACACAAGATCAATTTGCAGTGATCAACTGCGACTGCCTGCTTCCATTCATCCACTAGCAATCCATGTGTGAGAAGCATCTAAATGACACATCTAGATTCATAAGCTGGATGGAGCACTTTTAAACTCTGCAATTTACTTAAAAGTGACAAATGACTATGGTAAGGGAAATTATTACTAATTTTATATTGTGATAACAGTAAAAAATAATAATTATTATTTAGAGATTTAGATACAGTTGTGATGTCCTGTAGTGTAAAGAATTTTTGTACACAAGTTTAACTTGTTTTGAATATATATATTACTTTACAACAGTGTATTGTATACTGGCCATTTGTTATTTGAACTTATCAACAAGTCAAAGACATCTACTGCAAAGAATCCAGCCCCTATAAAATCTGACACTCGTATTCTATAAATGGAGTTTACCATATATAAAAAATGTTCATTGTATATAAAGAATGTTCATTGTATATAATATTGCAATATATGTAATCATATGTTAGCAAGATTTTTGATAAAATACTTAGAACAATTTCACATATTAACCCTATGTATACTGGAGTAGCTGCAAGTTTGAATGCCATGACCTTTTACAGTGTACCTTTCAACATGGTCATTGCAGCTTCTGAAATGTTAGTCAGGCACAGCTGAAAGGTCAATAAAATAAGAACACATATATAAATTTATAATGTCATTAGAATTTAGTTATTTATAATAAACACATGTTTGTTATTATAACTTCTATTAATTCTGGAATGAAAAAAAAACAATTTATATCTATTTCCCAATTTTTTTATATCCTTATTACTAGACCAAATTAATCAAACCCATAGATATACAATGGGTATATCAGATTTATGAATCTGAAGGTCATAAAAATTTTGCATGTGAAATTTTTCTGATCCACAAAAGTATTTTTAATCTTAAATCCAAAGTTACTTTGCATGTTGGATAGTCAACACTCTAAAAGAAAAAATGCATAAGAAATATTACTTTAAATAATCTTACAAGGTAATTAGAAAATCTGATATTTTGAGTATAGAAACCTTGCACTTTTTATGGATAAAATCTGCAAAATTTCTTGAAGATATGCTTACTATATTAAAAGTTAGACTATGTAAAGTGTAACCAGCACAAAATGAAATTAAACATGTGCAATACAATAAGAGTTTGCATTACATGTAGAATCTCGGTATACAAATATTCAACTTGAAGGGACACTACAACTAGGCTTAATCCATCAGACACTACAACTAGGCTTAATCCATCAGACACTAGAACTAGGCTTAATCTATCAGACATAGCAATAGTATAAGCTTCCACAACATATTTCAATAAAGTACTGTAGTTTGCTATAAAAAGAGTTGCATTTGTATTGAATAACATGTTGTATAATCAAATATAGAGACTTAGACTGGTAAATCACTCACAAATTTTTCTTTTTTTTTGATTTCATGAAGGTTAAATATAAAAAAAAACAACTCACATAGGCATTTATCTTATCTACTATTATATATTTAGACTAATGAAACAGAACAAATAGACCAGTTTTGGGAGATCAAAACGAACACTAACATATATTTACTTTGTAACTTCAGCAAGAACAAACTTCCATTTGCAAACATAGTAATATAGAAAAAGGAACTTGAATGCGAAGTTCATCACTAAAACACATTTATGGGTTTTTATTTTGATTCTGATGGTTTACTACATTCTTTCAATAGAAACCTGGTTAAAACTTGATTTACTTGTATATAAGTTAACTGTTGCAAACATACATATCAACATACAGAACTAGAAAATATTAAACCTTTGTAAGGAAACTATCTTATACAGAAGTACTCATATAAAGTTTACAAGAACAAACAAACAGTTGGTAACAATAATACTGAGTTATAAGGTTCAACACATCCTAAGGGTAAGAAAACAATTAAAATTTTATTAATCTAAAGAATTTAGCCATATACCCTTAAAAGTTACACTGAAATCAGAATGTAGAATACAGTTTTCTACTATAAAGAAAAGTACTGTCATTAAAATTACCAACTGTAGTATGGAAATTTAGTTGTCTTAGCTTTAACTGTAAGCATACAGAATCAACTACCAGATGGTTTCAAATATATACAAGTGAGCATAGATATGTAAGAACAATCAACAAATCAAGCACCATAAATTATTTCCACAAAAGGGGCCAAAGGTTGCTTGGAATAGTCACCTGTTTTAGTCACTCATATTATATGGTAGTGTTCTGCCTGTCAATCAGTCAGTAGACACTAAAATAATGTCATGTAAGGGACACTTAAAACTGCAATTTATACTGTTGTAACATCAGATAAACATGCACTCTTTAAGCTACAACACAGAATAACATATGAACTATAGAAGTAAGAAATAAAAATATTTGTTACTCTGATTTTGCTTTTATTTACTCTCAAGCAGAACACTTTCAAGGACCCTGTGGAAGTGCATCTAGTGTACTTCATGACTGCAGCTGACATGAACTCATTTAAATGAATGATTGCTAGAACTAGGTACAAGAGAACTCAAAATATAAAAGTCTTTAATTTCCAAAGCTGATCTGAAACTAAATAAGTTTGGTATATAAATATCTACTGCGTCTTGGAAAGAGAACACGATTTATAATTAAAAGGCCACTAAGGTGTGTGATATTTATGATTAGCTACAATAACTAATCAATTTCTTACAGTTCCACCACCCACTTTTAAAACATTAAACTTCCTTGCATGTGAAGAATAATAGATCAGTTAAGTTATTTGTCGGGTAATTATGTAGACCCTATAAGTATATAAATTTAATAATGCATCAGTATTAGTTATATCATGTCTATAAACAAATGGCTATCTGTGATGTCTTTTCTTTGGGAACATGTAATAGATAGATATTTTTTAGGCAGGCTTCTAAAATGCAACAGATGTCAAGATGTTCCTCATTACTCATTCCTTCGAGAAATTATTAGTGTTTTGTTACCAACAGGAAAGCACAATTTCAGCAGTGCAAATTAAGCCCAGTTAATAATTAGAAATATGTAATGTGGTCTGATAAAGTGCTTCGTTCCTTTTAGTAGTGATAGTATTGTAAAAACTTGATAAAATAATAAGGCAGTCAATCTTTGTTGTTCTGGTTGTACGAGGTGTTGAAAGTGAGAAACTTTACTGTAATAGAGGTTGATCACTGATTTCTTCAAAAGAACAAATGTAACAACCAATCTTGTTCATCTAACAGTAATACATTTGTACTCTAGAGATCATAAGCTCTTTGAAAACAAATAAAAAAATAAACCACCACTGTATTGTCCCAGCCTGACTCAAAGAGTGCAGCTATAACTTCAGCCTTCTGGCATGGGCAGCACAAAATAGATATTTAAAGATAACCTAACGATCAACTAAGATGGAAAAATCTCATGATTAACTGAGATTATGGACAAAAATATCATTAACAGTGAAAGTACACACACTTAATGAAATAGTACATTCTAATCTTTGTAGACAGAAATGTAAGAAAATATTTAATTAACTATACCGTGCAAGTTTAATTTTTAGTTTACTACTAAGGACACAGCTTACTCAGATCAGAATTTTTTATTATTATCATTATGTGTGTATTTGTATAGATCACAGTTTTTTTTAAAACTATTTGAAACACCATGTAAGATCGGCATGTACAAGCTGCAAAAAAAGTATATTTCTGGACTTTGAGATTTAATAGAAATGTTTAGCACAAAAAATTTCCAGAATCAAAAACAAAATAATCAAGTTTCTATTAATATTAAATCTGATTATGACTATAGTATTAAGGCAGAATATGCTAAGAACTTATGTTTATAACAACCATGTCATTTGTAAGTAATAACAACAAACCTGCATCTGTAGAAGTTTCTTGATAACAACAACACTCTCTCCAACAACAGTTTCTAGGAAAAAAGTTTAAAAAAAAATTAAATCATCAAATTTCATCTATTCTTGTTTGTGTGATTGCATGTGAAAATGTTCTATATAAAAAACGTGTAAATCATATACACAATCAACTTTCAACATTTCTCAGCAACTATGCAAAATAATGTTTCCATTAACCCTTTGAGTGCACATAATTAAATTTTGGGTGCATACTCTGAGTGTGTCAGTTTTCCACTAAAATATGAAATTTAGAATTTGACCTTTTGTTTAGTGGTTTTTCAATATCAAAATCCACTAGTTGGATTTTTGCTCATTGATTTACACATTTGGGGAACCAAGACAAAAAATTCAAGGATGTCTGAGTATCTCAATTATCACACAATGAAGAAAAATGTTGGTGATACCATTTGTCACACCAAAAAGCTATAAATTATATGTCAAGACAGATAAATATGATTTTTGCATGGAAAGGGTTAAATGTAACAGTAAATCCATACATTTTACAATAATGATCATAAGATATAATTATAATACTGCTATATGTATTATCTTTGTAATAATGCAATATTTCTAAATTAATGCATAAGTGACTCATTAAATTAGATTGAATTAGATCTTGCAAATTATTTACAAGATAAAAATCAGATTAATAAATATTTATCGTTTACTAAGATTTATTTAAATACCAAAACAAACAGACTCTCAAATTATATTCAAACAATTGTATTGTGTATTTTACACTTACGATACATTATCTTACATCTTAAATACAGTTAAATACTGTATTGAATACATATACCAACAGAATGTATTTAGACAAACACTACACTAACACATGTAAAAATAATACACAATCAAACAATAAATACAAATATATATACATCTCAAACTACAAGTAAACATAAACCAGTCCTTTAACTTGAAACACAAACACAGAAATAACAAGCCTTCAATAACTGGTTCAAAAAATTGAACTTTTTGTTTTTCTCTCAAAAACACAAAAACAACTCTAGTCAAACAACAGTTTTAAAAACCTAATAGAAAGTTAATGAAAAGTCTCATGGTCAGTGATTTTATTGTAAACACTTATTTTTATTACCATAATCTAATATTTTCCATGACAGTCAAATTTACCTGATGAAATACAGTAACAACTAAATAATTATGGCATACAATAATATACTCCAACTGAATTCTTCTGACTATAAATGCTAATTTAAACAAAAACAAATGAAAGTAATTCAAATATGTATAAAAGAAAATTGTCTTTATGTCATTAATTCCAATTAAACTTCAAAACAAATATAATTACTTTTCTACATGTTAATTGTATTCAAACTATACTAAATCAAGGTAAATAAACAAACACAAGAGAGACAAAAATCATAAAATTGTCAAAATCTACAAGTTACAAAAATTAACTTCATATCATTTATCACAATAGTTTTACTTTATTTATATAATCCTTCTAAACAACTGAATTGATAGAGAAAAATTTGCTAATGATAAACTTTCTTAACTCATATGGTATTACAACTAGTTTTTCCATGAAAGTCTGTTTAAATAGGGTCTATTCTTATACAGTCTTAATCAACACTTCAATCTCTACTCTAAAACCTTCTGAAAATTCAACATAAGGATAAAATGTTGATTAAACACCATTTACAAGTAGTTTTTGCTCAAACCATTGTCTAAACCTTCACTCACAGAAACACTAAGTCCTAAAACCCCACACTTATGAAAACGTATATTACGTTACAAAGACATTTTAGAAACCACTTCAAGTTAAAAAAAAAAAAAACAACATCAGTCACAATGCTCACATTTTGCCAGTTTTGTTTTATAAACTAGTACATCAATATAACATAAGTGAAAAGTTCAGTCATAAAACTATTTTTTGTTCAATTGTTTTATAATTTACTAATCTATACAAAAGTGAAAAAACTCAAAACATATTACTCATTTTCACTCAATTATTCAATAAAATATTTTTCAAATAATCTAAAATTGGATTTACATAACTAAAGGATCAACCACAAAGCTCATTTTCTGTCTTTTATTTCACTCTCTCCTAACTGGAGAATGTTCAGGTCACTGAGTGAATCTGCAAGCCAATTATCAAAATTCAGTTAAAACATACACTTCTAATTCTAATTCAACAATTTCTCTTCAGTAACATTGCACAAAAGTGATATTTTAGTATTACTTAGGATTTACATATTTAATAAATATCAATATCAAAATATTCATACTTTTATTTCAGTGTTATTTATAAACGTAATTCTCCAAAATCTAAACATCTCATTTCTGAGATCATTTTTAAATTGTTTTGCTGTCTCCTACAGTTTTATTTATTTCTTCTAATCAGTCAATATTTTCAGTTGATTTGATATTCCTTTTGTTTTTAGATTTCCTGTTTTTCCATAATAATTTACGAGATTATTTTTTATTCCCAATTATGTTTTTGTGTTAGTTCTGAAATCTACAGAATATTCTACTATGATAAACAGCTGGTAAAGATATTACAGTTTAATAAGATATGGCCTACATAGACTAACTTTTCAGATACCATAAATCATATTTTTATTTAACACATAAATTGATCTTAATCAAAAGTATTCCTGGCAAAACACCACACCATGACACCTCACAAAGACAATGGTATTGTCATATTAAAATGTGAGGTCTTTGTTTAACAGTAAATCTTTGAAACTTATGCCACATTTTCATTCATTGCAATTGTAAATCAACTGGCTCAACAAAAAAAGGAAGTACAAGGCAAAGTAATATCATGCAAGTCAGTAATGACTAGATAGGTAATATTCAGATGTATCTTATACTCTTTAGTTGTTTTAGTCATAAATAGGAATTCTTAAAATTTGGCCTTTAGTTAGCTTTTATGTGGTTTTAGTCTAAGCACATGGTCCAGAATGATGGTGAGGTTCCTTCTAATATTCTTCTTGTCTTGATTTTCATTCTCTACAGTAAATATTGTCTATTTTTCCCAAAAGGATATTACAGAAACATACAGCATTCAGGCTGAAAGGATTAATTACCGTGAAAGTTGATGTTGCCTGAATGTTATAGCTAACAAATGCCGACAGAAACAAAAATAGTCTCAACATTACCCTCTTGATTGGTCAAGTAACCAAGCCTACATGTTGATTCCAGCCACAATTTCTTGATTTAGTTCTATCTAGAGTTCTTCAAATAGAAAGTTTATTTAATGTCATTATAATCCATTTGACAGAAGTTTATACTCAGAGAAGGAATGCTGTGGAGCTACTCATAATCCAGTGAGAGTAACAGTCTTTACATATGCTGTGTCTTCTTGTTTGTTTTGTAATGGACGTTCCAGTGAGAGTAACAGTCTTTACATATGCTGTGTCTTCTTGTTTGTTTTGCAATGGACGTTCCAGTGAGAGTAACAGTCTTTACATATGCTGTGTCTTCTTGTTTGTTTTGTAATGGGCGTTCCAGTGAGAGTAACAGTCTTTACATATGCTGTGTCTTCTTGTTTGTTTTGTAATGGACGTTCCAGTGAGAGTAACAGTCTTTACATATGCTGTGTCTTCTTGTTTGTTTTGTAATGGACGTTCCAGTGAGAGTAACAGTCTTTACATATGCTGTGTCTTCTTGTTTGTTTTGCAATGGACGTTCCAGTGAGAGTAACAGTCTTTACATATGCTGCGTCTTCTTGTTTGTTTTGTAATGGACGTTCCAGTGAGAGTAACAGTCTTTACATATGCTATGTCTTCTTGTTTGTTTTGTAATGGGCGTTCCAGTAAGATTAACAGTCTTTACATATGCTGTGTCTTCTTGTTTGTTTTGTAATGGGGCGTTCCAGTGAGAGTAACAGTCTTTACATATGCTGTGTCTTCTTGTTTGTTTTGTAATGGACGTTCCAGTGAGAGTAACAGTCTTTACATATGCTGTGTCTTCTTGTTTGTTTTGTAATGGACGTTCCAGTAAGATTAACAGTCTTTACATATGCTGTGTCTTCTTGTTTGTTTTGTAATGGACGTTCCAGTGAGAGTAACAGTCTTTACATATGCTTTCTCTTCTTGTTTGTTTTGTAATGGACGTTCCAGTGAGAGTAACAGTCTTTACATATGCTATGTCTTCTTGTTTGTTTTGTAATGGACGTTCCAGTAAGATTAACAGTCTTTACATATGCTGTGTCTTCTTGTTTGTTTTGTAATGGACGTTCCAGTGAGAGTAACAGTCTTTACATATGCTGTGTCTTCTTGTTTGTTTTGTAATGGACGTTCCAGTGAGAGTAACAGTCTTTACATATGCTGTGTCTTCTTGTTTGTTTTGTAATGGACGTTCCAGTAAGATTAACAGTCTTTACATATGCTGTGTCTTCTTGTTTGTTTTGTAATGGACGTTCCAGTGAGAGTAACAGTCTTTACATATGCTGTGTCTTCTTGTTTGTTTTGTAATGGACGTTCCAGTGAGATTAACAGTCTTTACATATGCTGTGTCTTCTTGTTTGTTTTGTAATGGACATTCCAGTGAGATTAACAGTCTTTACATATGCTGTGTCTTCTTGTTTGTTTTGTAATGGACGTTCCAGTGAGATTAACAGTCTTTACATATGCTGTGTCTTCTTGTTTGTTTTGTAATGGACGTTCCAGTGAGAGTAACAGTCTTTACATATGCTGTGTCTTCTTGTTTGTTTTGTAATGGACGTTCCAGTGAGATTAACAGTCTTTACATATGCTGTGTCTTCTTGTTTGTTTTGTAATGGACGTTCCAGTAAGAGTAACAGTCTTTACATATGCTGTGTCTTCTTGTTTGTTTTGTAATGGACGTTCCAGTGAGAGTAACAGTCTTTACATATGCTGTGTCTTCTTGTTTGTTTTGTAATGGACGTTCCAGTGAGATTAACAGTCTTTACATATGCTGTGTCTTCTTGTTTGTTTTGTAATGGACGTTCCAGTGAGAGTAACAGTCTTTACATATGCTGTGTCTTCTTGTTTGTTTTGTAATGGACGCCCAGTGAGATTAACAGTCTTTACATATGCTGTGTCTTCTTGTTTGTTTTGTAATGGACGTTCCAGTGAGATTAACAGTCTTTACATATGCTGTGTCTTCTTGTTTGTTTTGTAATGGACGTTCCAGTGAGAGTAACAGTCTTTACATATGCTGTGTCTTCTTGTTTGTTTTGTAATGGATGTTCCAGTGAGATTAACAGTCTTTACATATGCTGTGTCTTCTTGTTTGTTTTGTAATGGACGTTCCAGTGAGATTAACAGTCTTTACATATGCTGTGTCTTCTTGTTTGTTTTGTAATGGGCGTTCCAGTGAGAGTAACAGTCTTACATATGCTGTGTCTTCTTGTTTGTTTTGTAATGGACGTTCCAGTGAGAGTAACAGTCTTTACATATGCTGTGTCTTCTTGTTTGTTTTGTAATGGACGTTCCAGTGAGAGTAACAGTCTTTACATATGCTGTGTCTTCTTGTTTGTTTTGTAATGGACGTTCCAGTGAGATTAACAGTCTTTACATATGCTGTGTCTTCTTGTTTGTTTTGTAATGGACGTTCCAGTGAGATTAACAGTCTTTACATATGCTGTGTCTTCTTGTTTGTTTTGTAATGGACGTTCCAGTGAGAGTAACAGTCTTTACATATGCTGTGTCTTCTTGTTTGTTTTGTAGTGGACGTTCCAGTGAGATTAACAGTCTTTACATATGCTGTGTCTTCTTGTTTGTTTTGTAATGGATGTTCCAGTGAGATTAACAGTCTTTACATATGCTGTGTCTTCTTGTTTGTTTTGTAATGGACGTTCCAATGAGAGTAACAGTCTTTACATATGCTGTGTCTTCTTGTTTGTTTTGTAATGGGCGTTCCAGTGAGATTAACAGTCTTTACATATGCTGTGTCTTCTTGTTTGTTTTGTAATGGGCGTTCCAGTGAGATTAACAGTCTTTACATATGCTGTGTCTTCTTGTTTGTTTTGTAATGGACGTTCCAGTGAGATTAACAGTCTTTACATATGCTGTGTCTTCTTGTTTGTTTTGTAATGGATGTTCCAGTGAGATTAACAGTCTTTACATATGCTGTGTCTTCTTGTTTGTTTTGTAATGGACGTTCCAGTGAGATTAACAGTCTTTACATATGCTGTGTCTTCTTGTTTGTTTTGTAATGGACGTTCCAGTGAGATTAACAGTCTTTACATATGCTGTGTCTTCTTGTTTGTTTTGTAATGGACGTTCCAGTGAGAGTAACAGTCTTTACATATGCTGTGTCTTCTTGTTTGTTTTGTAATGGACGTTCCAGTGAGATTAACAGTCTTTACATATGCTGTGTCTTCTTGTTTGTTTTGTAATGGACGTTCCAGTGAGAGTAACAGTCTTTACATATGCTGTGTCTTCTTGTTTGTTTTGCAATGGACGATCCAGTGAGATTAACAGTCTTTACATATGCTGTGTCTTCTTGTTTTTTTTGTAATGGACGTTCCAGTGAGAGTAACAGTCTTTACATATGCTGTGTCTTCTTGTTTGTTTTGTAATGGACGTTCCAGTGAGAGTAACAGTCTTTACATATGCTGTGTCTTCTTGTTTGTTTTGTAATGGACGTTCCAGTGAGATTAACAGTCTTTACATATGCTGTGTCTTCTTGTTTGTTTTGTAATGGACGTTCCAGTGAGAGTAACAGTCTTTACATATGCTGTGTCTTCTTGTTTGTTTTGTAATGGGCGTTCCAGTGAGAGTAACAGTCTTTACATATGCTGTGTCTTCTTGTTTGTTTTGTAATGGACGTTCCAGTGAGAGTAACAGTCTTTACATATGCTGTGTCTTCTTGTTTGTTTTGTAATGGAGGTTACGCTCATTTTATCCAACTTTTCCAGACACATTATTTCACACACACACACCAAAAAAACACGTACGTGCTATCAGATGCAGCTTATTCTTATGTAATAAGCAAACCTGCTCTTATTTAGAGATCTAATTATCCAATAACTGTTACATATCAGTTTCTATCTGCAATCAGCACAAACAGATACAAGGAGGAATTTTGGTTTCGTAACATCAGGATTTATGATTTTTCTGTATTAATAATGTGTACTAATCCCTACTTGATCTAATGTTCTTAAATGTTCAAAGGAACACTTTTTATGGTCAAAATGGCATTTTCTAAGTGTAAAAGCACTAATAACAAAGAGAGAGAGTTCACTAGTGGATAAAGATGGTTGCACAGGATAAATGTCTAGTTTAAAAAACATCCTTTCCTGGACAAAGGACTTTTACCTATGTTGCATATGAAGTATATGAGATAGCATGAGGAAGGTTTTATTGAACTCCTAAGCTGTTACCATCCAGAATATGGCATCCTCAGTTCTTCTCCAAATCATTAGTGGCAACTGTATAGAGGTGGGGTGGCCAAACTGCTGCTCTTTGACACATAAGGTGCGGCTCGCTGAAATGCGTTGGCCGAGTTCCTTTTTGCATCACAATTATTTACTGGGTATAAACTGAGAGTCCATTGGATTAAAACATAAGTTTAATGTTCATGGTGAGTAAATATACTTAATAATTTAAATCCTAATTTTAATGCTAGATTTGAGTCAGAGATTAAAGAAATTTTGGATCAACAAGGAATACAGAGGAATTGTACTAGAGAATCAATAATCATATGAGGATTACAAAGGAACTGTACTGGATCAGTAATCGTAAAGTAAGGATTACAGAGAAACTGTGCTAGAGAATCAGTAATCGTACAAGCCGGTGCTGACAATGTTAGTTTTAGTGGGTGTGGCTTGCATTGGCATGACTGTGGTGTGTGTAGCTGTGTTGCAGGCAGTGAAATTAGCAGAGTGTTAGTGTGATACCGGGTGCTGTAGAGTTTGGTTGCATTGCACATGTTGGATTTCATTTTTTTCTTTTCACTTTAATTTTTTAGAAGTGTGTGAAAATGTTGTGAAGGAAGATGGTGTCGTCAAATTACAAGAAGCAAAAGTATGGAAATGGAAACAGAAATTTTAAGTTGTAGTAGAATATTTTGCGTTCACCAAAATAAAGCTTTGTGTCTTATCTGCAACGTGTTAATCAGTCATTACAAAGCCAGTAACTTGAAATGCCACTATCAAACAAATCACAAAACTTTCCATCTGATTATCCACCTAAATCATAATTACAAAACACAAGTTAACTGAGTTAAAATCATTACTAAATAGCCAGCAGACACTGTTGACAACATTCAGTAAGGAAGCCGATACAACGACAGAAGTTAGTTTTGTTATATCATGGAATCTTGCTCATGCTAAACACCCACATTCTGATGGTGAATTTATTAAGAATATAGCTGAAGTTGTTGCAGTGTTAGATCCAATTAACAAAAACTTGAGCGACCAATAACATGAACACCAGCTTCACGCCACACTACAGAGAGACGTATCTTCCAGATCAGTACTAATGTTGCAGGCAAAATGCAAAATGATTTAAAGAATTCCCTTGCATTCAGCTTAGTCCTTGACGAATCTATAGACATACAAGACAACCCATAACTGCCAGTATTTATTTATTATGTTTCCTCTGATGTAACTGTGAAAGAAAAGATGTGGATGTTGGTCTTAGTGGCACTAAAAGAAACAACTCATGGTGTTGACATTAAAAATGCACTTGACAGAGCCTTAACAACTGCTGATATTCCATTGGATAAATTCATCAGTATTGCAACAGATGAAGCACCTGCAATGGTTGGGAAAAATGCAGGATAAATTGCACTGATGAAAAGTGATCCCAGCTTTCCAGAGTTTCTCCCTGTTCACTGCATTATTCACCATGAACATCTGGCATCCAGATATTTCAAGTATAAAGATGTTATGAAATTTATTCTTGAAACCATCAATTTCATATACTTAAATGGGAACACCCACCGATAGTTCAAAACTTTTATTAAAGAACTGGAGCTTGAAGATAAACTCAGTGATGTCTTTTTCTACTGCATTATGAGGTGTCTGAGGTGGTTGTCAACAAGCAAGGTCTTAAATAGGTTTATGGATCTGTTAGAACTTATTATTACTTTTCTTAAAGAAAAGATTCTATCCTCAACTGGGAAAGAATGAAAGATCTAACGTTCCTTACTGATATAACAAATCATCTACAAGCTCTCAACCTGGCTCTCCAGGGGAAGGATAAGATTGTTTCTGATCTTACTCAGACAATTTTCAGCTTTCAGTATGAAATAAGACTTTTTCAGAGAGACATACTGTCAAGAAACTTCAGTTACTTTCTCAAATTCAAAAAAAGAGTAAATACATTCCCTTATATTGAAATAAAAGACCACAAACTGGAAGAATACAAAGATATATTACAAGGACTGCTTGATAAGTTCCAAGACAGGTTTGAAGACTTGCAGAAGCTGAAGTCCTGCTTTGCCTTTTTTGTAAATCCATTCATGGTTCATACGATCAATGATGGTTGGCCAATTTTTGAACCTCTGGTTACAGAATCATCTGCTGTGGAAATGGAACTAATAGGACTACAGGAGGACCTATGGCCTAATGATGATCCATAAATCCCATTCTGCAATTGAGTTCTCGAAGCAAATTCCAGAAATAAAATATCCTGAACTGAAGAAAACCGGTGTGCAACTCATCTCAATTTTCAGCATAAAATACTGCTGTGAATCACTATACTCTGTAATGAAGTTTGTGAAGTCAAAGCATCATGCAATCTTTACAAATCAACACCTGATGGAGCTTTGACAACATATCAGCCAGAATTTCAACAACTCACAACCAAGATGGAAACTCACAAGACCTCTACCGGCAGTAAATAGTCTGATAACACTATGTGACACAAATTTTGTTCCTGGATAGTCTGTGTTATTTCTTAATTACTTATGTTGTAAAAGTACAGAAAATGGCCATTATTCCCTTCAAACTTTGCTTTTGTGACCTGGATAATGAAATTTGGAAATTAACCTATTTTCTATGTAAAAACAGGCAAATTTGCACATTTTCATTTATATAAGGTCTGAATAAAACAACATACGAATCAAGATTTGTATGTATTTATATTAAAGTTATACAAAAATGTTTAGAAGTGAATAGTTTTTTTGAGATTTGTGACTGTAATGTAAATCACTTTCACATATCAGCCCCCAAATATAGTCTCCCATCATGTTTTCGTTATACGTTCCCAGGTCACAAAAACAAAGCTCAAAGAAAAAAATAGGTCTTTTCCATTTACTTTAGGCATAAACAGTTGCAAAGTAACACTTTCTGTCCAGGAACAAGAAAAAGTAAAAATTTTGTTACATAATGTAATGTATCAATGTCTGTCTGTGTCAGAAAAATATTATAAGACTAAAATTTTGTAAGGTGGTATCTGATTAAAATATCTCTAATTTTATTGCTTTACATAGTTTCCTCCATGTTTTCACCAGATATTTACTTAGACAAATAAATATAATTAAAAGTATCTGTTTTACCCCCTTTTATTTTTATTTTTGGCAGTCTCATTTAATATTAATGAAATGCAAATTTTCATATTTTTCTTAGATGTTCATTACCATGTTAAATACACTCAATGTAGTTAAAAAAAAATAATCAGCCAGGATTTTGAAAACATTTGGTATATATACGTGTATTTTGTGATTATTGAGACGAATACAACTTAACAGTTTAAAAACTAATACATGAATAAATATTATTACGTACATGTATTTCTTAATATTTATATATAATTTATGTAATCAAATGTGCACCTAACAATAAAAATGTGTGTGTAATATTTGTTTGTGTCTTGCAGCTGTCAAACGTCTGAAGTTTATCGTATGTGGCTCTTACATTAAGCAAGTTTGGACACCCCTGATATAGAGGCTGTACAAGTTTGCAGGTGGTTGATTTTCATCAGTCATAGTTGTCTCCCAGCAGATACAACAATGGACATCCAGAAATGAAAATTCTGACCCATGGGGTGAGATATCTTACAGGACTGAAAGGTTCTGGGTGATATCAGTGGCAGTTCATGATATCTGAGGTCATGCAAGGAAGAATAACTAGCCACTTTGCATATCTTGTCACCCTGTAGCCCTGGACCCACAACTAACTACTCAGAGGAGTAACAGAACATTTATCTGCAGCTTACCCCTAAAACCAAGTACATCAGCAGTAGAAAAAGAAAGGCTTTTTTCCAGCAAGGGTAGAATTAGACTGTTTTATCAAATATTCCAGGCAGGCCACTGTCTGGATTGGAAGGACTCAGAAACAGGCTATGCAATGGCTAGTCCTGGCTATCTAAGCTAGATTAGGAAAAGCACAACAACTGAGAAAAAGTTATGTATGAGATGCATCACTGATTCAACCAGTGAAGAATTGGGCTATATACTGGGTCAAGTTTCCTGGCTTGATAAAGAATCAGACATGAGAGGAACTGGCCACTTATGGAGAAAATCTGCACTAACTGCACAGGAATAGCCTCTGCATATCAGGAATATATCCTGGTCATTAAGTTCAATGGAGGATCTCACAATAAACTCATGAGCAAGTTCCTGAGAGTGAGGGAGATTCTTACTCTCATGGAATGGTGTATATTGCAACAAAAATTGAGGATGTCACTTCAAATGGGCCATCAAAGAGGAAGAAGGTTGTAGTAGCAGTTGAGTGGCAATTCCACCAACAGATGGTGCAATCCAGGTACTTATGCCACACTAAGCTATTCCCAACTGAAAGATTAATAATTAGCCATTTTCACAGAATTGAAATGTGAAGCAACCACACAGGTGTTCAGTAAGGGAAAGGGTTATGCATGTGTGCCAAAAGAGTTCATGTTCTAGCAAAATCCATTTATTTGGTATGAATCATCACAAGATCTGTTCATGAAATACACACTGCACCCATGGCTAATGCCTGTATCTGGACTGAAAGAGTAAAGCATCTACATTGCTCATATATCACTAGGACAGTAACAAAGTAACTACCTGTACTTTACTGGCAGAGCTATCTATTTTGAGTTAACAGCTCAGCACATGCAAACAAATTTACCACATCATCACTTAGCCTTGTCAGAGTATTAATACTGGCCATCAAGTCAGCAGGTCCAGAATGGTCAGGAAAGTTGTAGATGCTAAGGAATGCTCCACAAAAAATGACAAACCCTAAGTTTGGTTTGGACAATGACTTGGGGGAAGGGGGTGGGCACAGAAAACAGCTTGTACAAAAGACTTTAGTGGTTAGCTTAACTCTATCAGGGTAAAATGGAGCTTGATGTGTGCTGATACAAAGGTGAACCTTGTTACCTTTAAAACCCTCATACTGACACCATCACTATGGTCAGTATATATTAGCTTCATTTTAGCAAATAGTGATAGACTAGATTTTAGAAGAGATGTGGATTTGTGGCTTAGTCTAAGAGATGTTGCCACAAAAACAAAATACTGACCTTTGAATTGGCATTCTTGGAACAGACATATTGCAGTGTTTTTCTATCAGTTTTACTTGCATGTGAAATAGGTCTACAAAAAAGTTAGCCAATGCAATCCAAACCGAACCCTGAAACTACAAGCTTCCAAGTTAATATGTAGTAAAAAGA
This sequence comes from Tachypleus tridentatus, assembly GCF_004210375.1. Classification (NCBI taxonomy): domain Eukaryota; kingdom Metazoa; phylum Arthropoda; class Merostomata; order Xiphosura; family Limulidae; genus Tachypleus; species Tachypleus tridentatus. Next base: position 106,424,875 of record NC_134828.1, read on the forward strand.
ATACTTACACCTCCGTTAACCATGGCGTTCCATTGTCATGCCAGAACAATGTATAACATGTTATTGCCATTTCAAATGCTCACAAAATCTGTCCACAAAACACACACATTATAAAATCAGTCAGTCATCTACCTGACAATGAATGAAGTTTGATGTTCCTTCATAACTGGCTGATCAGTCATCCAGCTTGACACTGGAATGGTTGTAGACACAGTGGCTGAAGTAGAAATAACTGCTGCTAGCAGTAATGCTATGGTTGTATCCATTGCACCAAAGCCAAAAGTAAATATGAGGCTACTACAAATCAGAAATCACTGGCTGTTTAACTGTGCCAAGAAACTATGCCCAACACAGTGAAAGCAACTCACTGGTTTGCTGGGTGAATACACCAAAGTATTTGAGGGACCAGATGGCCAACTGAGGAAAAACAGTCAATAAACATTCAATATAAGTAACCACTGTCACAATGACATTCTTTGAGCAGTTGAGGTTGTGAATACTGAAATACAGCAGATGCTGAAGAAAAAAGTCATACAACTTTTAGAGTTTTTGATCATCAGGAAGGAGGAAGACAAAGTTTTCTGTTAACTTCAGACAGGTGAACATAGTAACTTGTACCAACACCTTTTCTTTCTTCACAAACAGGCAAATACAGGTTCTCACACCTTGGACAAACTGAAATCCACTCTAATTTTTCCAAGACCTTTAACTGGCTAAAATATGTTATTTCCTAATTATTTTATCTGTCTTTAATATAGCATTGAGCTATAATAAGTGAAATTCAAAACCCTCATTATTGTTTAATGAAGAGAAGGCAAATACTATATTAAATAGTCACAGCTTACTTAAACATAATTAAATAAAAGTTTCAATATGATCAGGCTTGCTGTTTTCACATTACTGATACTTTGCCAGAGCATACATATGGCCTCGCTTTTTTAATAGCATACGTGTGAAACAGCAGGAAATTAAAGTTTTGTTGTACATATATATTCTAAATATTTATTGATTTGTATATAGTGTATTTAACTGCCACTATATGCTTGATATCGCAAACGTAAGCAAGAAGTGATTAGTTTCTATTTTAATATTTTTGAGTTTTTTTATGTCAGGGGTGTTCCTTGTTTTCAAGTATTTTAATTTCGTCCTTTTATCATGATTTATTTTAATGAAACTAACTTTGAATTCAGAGTGTTTTGATTAATTATATATTTAATTCAATGTTAAAGGAACTTGAGAGACCTGACTTTGTAGTCAAGTCATATAGCTATTTTTACGAATTTTGATTTGATGGCTCTTACCTAGACTAGGCAGCTCTGAATTTTTGTTAAAAATAAAATTAAAATGCTTCATTGTTAAATAGTTTTGAATTCTGTTTTCCTTATTTAATTTTTGCAATTAGTTTTCCATAGTAGTCTGTGTACTCTTAAAGCAGATAGTTATCTCTGCAGCTACATTTATTTTTTTCTATAATTTTATGTATCATTGATTTCAATATTTATTCTCACACTGTTTTTTTAACCTGTTCAGTGCCATAGACGAGATAACTCGTCCAAGCTGATCAGTAACAGTGCCATGGACGATATAATTTGTTCTCGATAATACCAACTTCAACGCTAGATGTCAGCACCACACATGCATTTGACCTTTTTATAAATTGTTTCACTTTCGATCCAAAATGGCGTCACGAAAAAAAAAGCTACAAAATGAAGAAGCATCAGAGTTGTATTTTGAACTTGTTTCGGAGTTGCCTTAGCAACTGAAATACTTGGCAGTCAACAGGTTAATATTTTTTTGTATCAAAGGATTGATTCTTGTGATTATTTTATTTACACATTGTATAATTTAATCCTAGGTATGGACCTTTACCATTGTTTTAATTTTTAGTTGGTATGTGCCCATATACATATATATGGTATGTAATTTATCAAAGGTTTCTTTTTAATAAATATTTTTTAAAACAGTTTTCTTCAAGGGTCTGTTTCAGTGCTTTTAGTATGTATTATTGTGGATTGTTACAAACCACATACGCTTCCTTTTTTTACTATCATTAAAGTGTTTCATTGTTAAATTGTTTCTAATTTTGTTTTTCCTAACTTTATTTTTGTGATTAGTTTTCTGTACTTGTTGCAAACCAAAAATTGTTTTCTTTCAATATCATTAAATGTCATTTCATGGTATGTCCATTAAAGTTAAAAGGTTTATTATAATGTGTATTTCAGTCTATACCATAAATAAAAGGTTTTTCATCTTACATTGTAATTAGATGTAATTCACTATTACAAGGCTTGTGACATCCAAAAACAGTATAATATGGAGACATATCATGTTTTCTACTTGCTTTATAAATTTTATAATTTTTCAAATATTTATTTTGTATGCAGTTTTAGCCTAAACATGGAATCTAAAAAAGACCATGAGATTGCCTAGTTCAAGTTCCTTTGTCCTCTACAGTACATAATATCTATACTATCTGATCTGATAATAAAGTAATACAAAGTATCCAAGTTGAAAAAAATTAGCATCTGTAATATACTTTGTTGGCCAAGTTAACATTGTCTGAATGTTACAGCAGACCAATGGCTTAAAAGAACAAAAGTCAGCAGGTGACGTTGTCAACTGGACAAAGAAACCAAGTTTACCTGCTGCATTTTGGAGTAATTTCTTAATTCAGTTCCACTGAGAGATCTTCCAGAAATGGATTACTTTAATATCATCTACAGAATTCTATCTGAACAGAAGAAAAGCTGTGAGCTAAACAGAATCTAGTGGAACAAACTCATCCATTGCATACACAAGTAAGTACACTGTGGCTTCTTTATGTTTAATAATAAAGATTGTGCTACATTTATCAGCCTTGTCCAATCTCTTTATTTTGCACAAACATTAAGAAAACCCAATCAAGGTATCAGATTTAGATTACTCTTCTTATTTCCTGAACAAATCTGTCATAAACAGGTCTACCTACACAATACTTGTCAGAATATCAGTCTTTCCAAAAAATACCGAAAATATATGAAATGGAACTTTCCAGATAATAATAAGAAAAAAGTAAGTCTAATAGGAAAAGAAGTATATTTAATGTTTCTGAAAACATATTCAGAAAATATATTGGACATTTAACAATCTAACAAAATTATACAAATATCAAATCATATTTTATATTGAAATACAGGATATAGTCTGAAATACAGACTACAGGAAATAATAGACATTACTTAAACTTTCATGCCAAGTTTCTTACAGTATGGTTATGTACTGTCAGTGTGAAAAACGAAACAGTCATTAAGATCATTTTGGTTGGTAATTTTATTATATATATACACTCTTAACTATATCTCAAAAATAAACCTAAAAAAAAAAACCTGGAAACTTTCTAAGATGCCTCAAAAGTAAGAAATAATGACCAAAAGGTAATAATCCAAAACTGAAATAAGTTTTTTTGTACCTAATCATTTTCAATTTGAATTTCATCCATTTTATTCAAAATGACTGTATATAAAAAAACTTATTAAATACTGCCTTATCATTCCCCTTGGAAATATAACAGTTCATAAAGCAAATACATCTCTCTATTCTCATTCACTTTACATATACACACAAATCTTACCATTTTGTTGGACAATAGAGAGACAAGGCCATTTAAACAAGTATCTGTGACTTCTTTTATTGAACAGGCACAGCAACCAATGGCTTGTATAGTTGCTGCCACAAACTCCATATCAGAAGTACTAACATATGTCTACAATAAACAAAATTTATTCTTTTAAAACAACATTCTTAGGTACAATTTTCTATTATGTTTTTTTTAACAATTAATAAATAAAATGTTGAGGAAGCTTGAGAATAAAATTTTAAAATAATAAATTATGGGATCCAAACAGAAAAATTTAGAATAGATACTGAAGTTGCACCACATATTATGAAAGCACAACCAAGCCTCACTGTTATTGTTGCTTAGAGATGAGAATTGTTAATCAAAACCTGAGAAACAAATATAAAAAAAAAACATCTTCCAAAATACTTTTGTATATTTCTTTAAAACAGTATTAAAGATAAACACAGAATACAAACTATCTTTAAAAAGTATCGATATTCAAAATATATAATAAGCGAGGAATCAGAGAGACTGCATATCCTCACACTGAAACTTTTTTTTAAGATCAAGTTTGCATGCAGTTATATTGGATAACATCAAATTTCATCTCCAAAAACTCAGGAACTTGTTTTGAGATCCCAAGTGATAAATGATCCACATAATCTTTTGTAAAGTGATAAAGAATCAACCTTAATGTGACCAGGAAATCTGGTAAAAAATCTAATCACACTTCATTCAGTTACTAACCCAATACAACAAAAATGTCCTATCTCCCAGTTATCAAAATGCTTCAAAGTGATTCAGAATCTGGATCCAGATTCTGATCTAGACCAAATTTTAAGAGGACTGTCCCATACTGTATTGATTCCCCATCTGATGTAAAATTTTCATGTAAATAAGTACAAGGAAATAACCCTTGCCCTTCATCCTTTATGTTTTAACCCTAAAATAACTATTCTACACCATGTTAAAAATACACAAATATTGTATGACATTCAAATATTCTAAACTTGAGCTCACAGTACATTCACGTGTACTATCATTATAAATTATTTTATTAAAGTACAGAGAAACAATGTTATTTAAAACATTTTATCTAAATATGGAAAGGTCAATCCATTGAACCAAACCCACAATGAAAAAGGTATGTTAAGTTTAATTCCAAATTTACTACGAGTATCTTCATGAAATGTGGCAAACTTTCAGTAAATAGTTTAAGTCTGTTGTACACAAAACCTCAGATGTATTAATAAAACATCATTATTTGGGAAACACATTTCTTAGAAATTTGGTCTATTACAATCCATCTATTGATATTCTAAAACAGATGTTAGAATATTTTCAGAAAAAAATCTTTAAAACTGATAATTCTGTTTGAAACAAGTTTAGTGAAGTTTAAATTAAAATCTTAATTAATGAGCTCAATACAAAACACATTCTACACTCAAAACCTTACCCACAGTTTCAGAAAATTACATATTTATATATGGGCAGATGTTATTGGCTTTTCACATAAAAAAAAAAAGAGAAAACATCCACAATTATTTCTAAAAGACACACACCTGAAACTCCCGTAATATAATGGAAATATTTGTCTCACTTGCTAAGTTAGTGAGGATGTCCAGCTGTAAGACAAAAAAAATAATAGTAAACAAAAATCTATGTATTAATGATAAGTGTAAATAAAAGAAAAACTTCTCCATGTTCCCAAACTTTTGTTTATTGGACTCGATCAACTGTGCAAGGAAGTTATAATATCCTAATTTTAATAGTCAACTAGTGGCTTAAGAAAAAAAGTATTGTAGTTTACCAAGCTTTCATTCCCTCTAAAATGTTCATGTCAAAAGTTTTATTATATACAGTATAATTCGACTCATCAATACCTTAAACTAATTCCTTTTAGCATTTATTTGAATAATTTGTTGAAAACCTTTAGTTTTTCATTATTTTGCACTGTAAGATATTCAAAGTTCAACAACAATGTACATATTAGTGAAAAATGCTAACTTTTCTACAACATAATCTGCACTTGACGAGTTGTTAAACTTCACATTGTGCCTAGATACTTTAAATCAATATAAACTCTGAATTTCAATATTCATACAGGACTTAAACATGGGTATATCAGATGTCATCTGATATTTTATTTAGATATTAAACAACAAACCTTGAGAAGCTTGATATGAGTTGGATCACTGTACCTAACAAAAAAACTCTTCATATAGGGTTCAAACATTCCCTGAAAGAAAAAAAAGGAATTTCTAACAAATATGCAAAATGCATCAACATTTTTCACTTGAAGACAATACTTAAATTAAGCATCCCTTAACTAAATATGATGTTCACCTATGTTTATGCTGAGAAGTTAATTTTATAAGTAACGTTAGTTTGAGAATGGTTCAAGTTCTACTTGAGTGTGTGTTTTGAAAATGTTACTAAAAATTGATTACTTGAACAACAAAATTACATTTGATAAAAAAAAATAATCTAAAAATATGTATTATCACAAATTAACTACTTCTTAAGCAAGCACACATCAAAACAATATTAACAGCTTTCACACTGTATTGGTAACACAAAATATTACTATTAATTTAAAGAAGTTCAATGTATTATGACTGCAGATTGCAGGAATTTCAGTAGGTGGTTCCAACAACTTTAGTCATCAAAAAAAAACTTAAACCAAAGCTGCATTTGACTTGTACATCAATAGTGGCAATGAATCACTAATACTTATTTTTAATGTTACGTTATATAATGACAAGCTTACATTCACGTTCATCCACTTACCTTATGCTTCACTGTCAAAGTTGCTATGTTGGTCAACACCACTGACTGAATTTCTCTGCCATAAAACCATAACAAAAAAAATTTTAAAAGAACCAAAACAACTTACAAGCAGAAAAACTAAATAAATTATCAGGTTTATTATCATACACTAAAATGGTAAATTACAATACAGTTACTATTTCAAAATTCTAAAAAGAGAGAAATGGACAAATATTATATCCACCAATTTTTCAACCCAAATAAGCTTTATACTGAAAACGAACTAGTCCACACAAAAACAAACAGTGAATTAACTATTTTATTGGGGGGGGAGTCTAGCTGAAAAGCTAATCAGAATATCAAACTGTAATATTCTGATTCATTCTTAAGAACTTCATAGTGCAAAGAATAAAAATATATGCATTACACCTATATGTTAATAGAATGTTTCATAAACTGTATAACCTGCATGATGCCAAATAAAGTAAACTTAGCACAAGAAATTGTGAAGTTATTATCTGACAAAGTTGCATCAGTCTGTCAGTTTGATAAAAGGGACACTGTCAAGAATTAAGATTTTTATAATCTTTAAATGTATTTCAAACAGATAATATTCCTCACATTTCTGCTCGAGAGATTTGCACGTCACTACCAACTCCCACATAATTTCAAATGATTTAACATGAATGTCATTGTCACATGACACCATCATCAGGCAACGAAGGCTCTTCACAAAGAGATGAGTGACAAAACCTCCATATGTAATAACTTCCCCAATGGAAAATGTGTATCAGAAGTGTAAAGGATGAGTGAGAATGTAAGAAATAAGTATCAACCTGAAATAAATTTTAAAATTAGGAAAATGTTAACTTCTCAGATAACTTACCTTCACACACACACACACACAGTTTAACTAGAATCCCATGTTGAATTGTGAAGAGGACAGTATAAACTTTAAGAAAATGAGCACCCTTAAGAAATCAACCAAAGGGGAGCCCATGGAATGTAACACCCAATGGAATGGGAGGGGCTCCAATAAGGAACACACATAAGAAACTACATCTCATCTCCACTGGAATATACTATTCATCCAGAACGTAAGGGGGAAAAGAAGCAAATCAGCCCCTAATGTAACAAGGACAGAGCCATTTTCACAAAGAGTCAGGATGCCAACACGTGTAGTTTGGTTGAGGCATGTTCAGCTGCAGGAGGAGAAGGGCAGATTAGCAATATGGTATGATTTTGTATAGGATAAGCATGGTTCAGCTCTATTTAATAGGCTCTATGAAACAGACACTGGCCACAGGATGAGGGCACTTAAGATATGCAGTTGTGTTTCATATGCTGTATCCTTGCCTCGACTTCACTTAACAGACACTGGCTGCAGGAGGAAGAACATCAGATGCATATACTCTTTTAAAAATGAATAGTGGGATTGACCATCACATTATAATGCTCCCATGGCTGAAATGGCAAGCATGTTCGATGTGACAGTGATTTGAACCCATGACCCTCAGATTACAAATCAAGCATTCTAATCATCTGGCAATACCAGAGTCACTTAACAAGTAATATTTAAATTTGCTTTACATATCAACATGTGAATCAGCAGCATAAATATTATACATATACTCACAAACACACACATTAAAAACATTAATACTAAAAGAAGTTCCATAACACTTGTACAAGTAGTCTCAAAAATATCCCCATTTTTTAAGAACACAAATATATATTTAAGTTGTATAAAATAAATTTGTATTTGTTTTGAATCCATATTCTTATAATTGTTTACTTCTTATCACATTAAATCAAAAATGTTTTAATGGTAAACTTAAAATTTTGGATATCAACTTAGGTACAAAAATAAACACTAAGTACCTGTGCAAACAATGCTGAATAACATTCTTCATAAAATAAACACTAAGTACCTGTGCAAACAATGCTGAATAACATTCTTCATAAAATAAACACTAAGTACCTGTGCAAACAATGTTGAATAACGTTCTTCATAAAATAAACACAATGCAAACAATGCTGAATAACATTCTTCATAAAATAAACACTAAGTTCTGTGCAAACAATGCTGAATAACATTCTTCATAAAATAAACACTAAACAAACAATGCTGAATAACATTCTTCATAAAATAAACAACCTGTACAAACAATGCTGAATAATGTTCTTCATAAAATAAACACTAAGTACCTGTGCAAACAATGCTGAATAACATTCTTCATAAAATAAACACTAAGTACCTGTGCAAACAATGCTGAATAACATTCTTCATAAAATAAACACTAAGTACCTGTGCAAACAATGCTGAATAACATTCTTCATAAAATAAACACTAAGTACCTGTGCAAACAATGCTGAATAACATTCTTCATAAAATATTATCACTCACAAAAAGATTAAAACAAATATAAATAGAATAAAACATGAAAAATTACCTGTGGCTATGAAGAAGTCGTATCAAAGCTTTAGTTATGATGTTAATCTCATTTCTTGGAGATAGATAGTAGTATAACTGAGCAACAGCCATAACGACCTAAATAGAAACTTAGATTTATTTTCAGAGCCATAAAACAATTGTTTTCAAATTCAAAATATCAGTTAAATTATGAATATATTTTGAATCAGTAAAGAACTCCATTTCTCCTTTATTATATCTGTAGATCTAGAAACACCTCTGCTTGTGTTAATTGTTTCCTTTACAAATCACAAATAAAACTGCAAAATGTCTTAAACTCACTGAGATTCCAGATGCAAGTACTAAACCAAACATTCCATGAAACCAGTAATAACTGAATTAACTGTAAAACCCAATAGAAAAAAATAAAAACTCTGTAACCCGATCACTTTCGAAAGGTGGACCTTTCTTCTTCAGGGGAAAATTGAGATCAAAATTAAATAAATGTTTAAGGATGTACAAATAACCACAACTTAAGTATTGAAAACATAAACATAACTTATAAAAGTTACAAAACCAAACGTACTAAGTTATATGAAATATATAGTAAAGATGATGCTTTAAATCTGCACATACTCCACAAGAGTAACATGTGCCATAACATATATATCAGAAGTATGCACCTTGTAAGGGTTAAAACACCTATAGCAACTGATCAGCAAAAATTCCCCATTTTAATCCTTTCTATACAGGTAGAGTTCAGAGAGTATGTTACCACATTTTGTAGACTTCATTCAAAAGGTAATTAACCCTTTCCTGACGAGTCATAGATCAAATGCCATGTCATCATGTTTGTTGACTTGGATTCATTTTTAAATTTTATTGAACTACTATTTTTGGAATGCATATCATTAAGTTTCGTATTAAATTGTAGACTGGGATTCAAATTTTAATATTATATATTAATTAATTTCTTAATTTGAAAGTAAATATTAAAAGATAATACCTAAATACAGATTTTAGTGAGTCATATGGTATGTTGAAAGCAGCACTATTTAAAATTAGATGTTTGTGATGTCAAAATACTTAGTCTATAGTTTTGTACAAATCAGGAACTCAAATTAATATTAACAAGATAGAATATAAAACATGAACCTTCATATCTCTTTATTTCACCGAGATATGACTTATTTACTGAATCAAACACAGTGGTCCTGTTCACCTCTTTTACTGAATCAAACACAGTGGTCCTGTTCACCTCTTTTACTGAATCAAACACAGTGGTCCTGTTCACCTCTTTTACTGAATCAAACACAGTGGTCCTGTTCACCTCTTTTACTGAATCAAACACAGTGGTCCTGTTCACCTCTTTTACTGAATCAAACACAGTGGTTCTGTTCACCTCTTTTTCATTTTTGAAAATGATCTCTCATATACAGTTATATGACATGTGAATAACCAATCAGCAGCTTAGAATGTCTCCTTGTGGTTTTCTCAGCTACTTTCATCTGTGAAAAGGCTACCACATTTTTTTAAACCAAGATTTCAAGAAAGTAGGTTGTGACTTCAGTATGCTTGAAGTTGTTGTTTGTTTTTTATGTAAATACATCTCACTTGCTAAGCTTAATAAATTATAGTGGAACTATATGGTATCAGTATAGTCATTTATCCTATTTTTGGTTATTCAAATGTATACATAAAACCTAAAAAAAAACTGTATGTGATATATTCCATGTGCAACACTTTAAAAGGCTAAGCAACCTATGTCCAGCAGCAACCAAGTTCAAAAGTCATAGTGAGAAGAAATAATTGTTTGTTGTACTTCTTGACTTTTTGTTATTTTTCTTAAAATACAGAAGTTTATTAATTTATTTTTAAATAGTAATAATCTATATACATATATAATGGATAATAAATGAAATATGATTGCATATTCCAAAATACTGGTCTGCTAAAACAGCCAAGACAGAGAAGACTAAAGGTCGGTTTTATATTACTGGATACGTAATACAAATGTACATTTACTGCATCAATGCAAGTTATGTAATGTTAGCTAAGCATGACTGGATGGTCAATGTAAGAAATATATATATAGTTATGTAATGTTAGCTAAACATGACTGGATGGTCAATGTAAGAAATATATATATAGTTATGTAATGTTAGCTAAACATGACTGGATGGTCAATGTAAGAAATATATATATAGTTATGTAATGTTAGCTAAACATGACTGGATGGTCAATGTAAGAAATATATATATAGTTATGTAATGTTAGCTAAACATGACTGGATGGTCAATGTAAGAAATATATATATAGTTATGTAATGTTAGCTAAACATGACTGGATGGTCAATGTAAGAAATATATATATAGTTATGTAATGTTAGCTAAGCATGACTGGATGGTCAATGTAAGAAATATATATATAGTTATGTAATGTTAGCTAAGCATGACTGGATGGTCAATGTAAGAAATATATATATAGTTATGTAATGTTAGCTAAACATGACTGGATGGTCAATGTAAGAAATATATATATAGTTATGTGCGTTAGCTAAGCATGACTGGATGGTCAATGTAAAAATATATATATAGTTATGTAACGTTAGCTAAGCATGACTGGATGGTCAATGTAAGAAATATATATATAGTTATGTAATGTTAGCTAAGCATGACTGGATGGTCAATGTAAGAAATATATATATAGTTATGTAATGTTAGCTAAGCATGACTGGATGGTCAATGTAAGAAATATATATATAGTTATGTAATGTTAGCTAAACATGACTGGATGGTCAATGTAAGAAATATATATATAGTTATGTAACGTTAGCTAAGCATGACTGGATGGTCAATGTAAGAAATATATATATAGTTATGTAATGTTAGCTAAGCATGACTGGATGGTCAATGTAAGAAATATATATATAGTTATGTAATGTTAGCTGAACATGACTGGATGGTCAATGTAAGAAATATATATATAGTTATGTAATGTTAGTTAAACATGACTGGATGGTCAATGTAAAAAATATATATATAGTTATGTAATGTTAGCTAAACATGACTGGATGGACAATGTAAGAAATATATATATATAGTTATGTAATGTTAGCTGAACATGACTGGATGGTCAATGTAAGAAATATATATATATAGTTATGTAATGTTGGTTAAACATGACTGGATGGTCAATGTAAGAAATATATATATAGTTATGTAATGTTAGCTAAACATGACTGGATGGTCAATGTAAAAAATATATATATAGTTATGTAATGTTAGCTAAACATGACTGGATGGTCAATGTAAGAAACATATATATAGTTATGTAATGTTAGCTAAACATGACTGGATGGTCAATGTAAGAAATATATATATAGTTATGTAATGTTAGTTAAACATGACTGGATGGTCAATGTAAGAAATATATATATGGTTATGTAATGTTAGCTAAACATGACTGGATGGTCAATGTAAGAAATATATATATAGTTATGTAATGTTAGCTAAACATGACTGGATGGTCAATGTGAGAAATACATTCAAGCTACTTTCATTTTATAATATGTAGTCATTCTAGCACAAAAAAAGCAAAATTTATATTTATTTCCTAATTTTTTATGATAATTACAAGGTTGGTCAAGCGACAGACCCCACATAGAGTATAGAAAGTAACAAAATATAAAGTCTTACTGAAAACAAATGTTTGAAATGTAATTAGAAGATTTTAGAGATTATACAAATAATATTTGAGATTCTTGTTTGTTTCACAAACAAATCTTTAGTAAAAATATTCAAATATTTTATTCAAAATCTGAATTTTTTGTGTACAAAATACTTCTGATTTTACCAAAATCTACCAAATTTTGTGAAGATACACACTTTGTATCAAAAGTTATAGTGTAAATATATTTTGTGTAAAACAGCTAGTATGGATAGAGAAAATTCAATGTAGAGGAGCGAACAATGTTTCGACCTTCTTTGGTTATCATCAGGTTCAGAGATTATAGTACAAAATACTTAACTTGTTAATGTGTACATAATTTATGCCAAGCCTGTCATAAAAGGGTTAAACTACTATTTTACAAATTATACCCATAAGTTGGAATAAAATTGTAGTTTATAATTTAAATCTAGGTATTATATATTACGTAATTTCTTAGGTCAAAAGTAAATATTTTTTAAAAATTGCATAATATTTTATGTGGTGCATGATTCATCTTTTTCCACTCAAATTAATTTGTGGCCCTCATAAAATATAAAGTCGATAGTTTCAAACAAATTAGAAACTGAAGTTACGAATAGTGACAAGATAGTACTCTCCTATCTTTTCTATTTGTTGATATATCATTATATATATCAAACCCACAGCAGTGGCTTCCACCCACCTCTTCCTCTGTCAAAATTACTTGTTTATTTATGGTCATTCTCTTAAGCATATAACCAATCAAAACAGCTCTTTTTGAACTATGTACTCCAGTCAAACACCCTAAAATATTTATATGGGGAAAGCCCTTATATAACCACAGGAAAGTTTGAAAAGTTGTGATCAAGTTAATATTTAGTGCAGTAATAAGGTTTCTTAAACCCAAATACAACATATTTAGGAAATTTAATAAATTATACTGGTATCAGCATAGTAATTTATAATTTATTATTTTAGAATACATAATAAAACTTACAAGAGGTTTTTTACATACTGTGTGTGCAAACTTTTGAGGCTTAGCAAGGACAATGTGCGAGTACAAAACTATGTAAGATTACAAGTAGTAGGGATTACTGTTTGCTTTTTGTTTTATTATTTTTGTTATTATTGTTCTATGCTTTAAAAAAAAATAATTAGAATTCTAAATTTAATTTTAATGTGTACACACACACACACACACACACACACACACAATATATGCTATCTGAAATACCACTGTATTTTACAATATATTGGTATGCTTGTATTAAGAGTAAGAACAGTAAGACACCTGTACCTTCTAAAGGCCAGTTTTATGTTATTCGACATGGTTTCATTAGCTGCATGTATGCCTCATGATTTGCAACAGGTTTATTTGTCAGACACAGTTCAAAGGTCAATAAAACAAGATATAAATAGATGTCTACTGTTATGAGAGGTAAACTATTTAGAACAAACACTTATGATTTCCTGTCAGAATGTAGTCATTCGAGGAAGAAAAAAAAAAAAGAGCAACTTAGATTTTTAATTTTTTATCTTGGTTACAAGATCAGTCAAATTGATAAATCCTGTATAGCTAAGATAGAGAAAATAACAGATAAAATATACAGTTTGTCTATTTAAAAATGCATAATATTTATTTAGGAGGTAATAGCAATTATGCGTATAAAATCTGACAATCTGCAGATGAAGACAAATATCTTTAATCTTAAAATCAAAATTACTTTGCATGTTAGATAGTCAACATTCTAAAAAAAAAAAAATTCCCAGGCAGATCGTTAATTTTAAAAATCTTAATACTTAATTTAAAAACTTCATATGTTGTGTACAAAAGTTTTATAACGTTTACAGAAAGTATGCAAAATTCTGTAATGCATACATTATCAAAAGTTACAGTATGGCTAATCTCATGGTTACTTTGGTGGTTACATAGTAGGGGCAATGCACCTAACCAATCAGTCCAAGTTAGAAGCTTATTAAACATACTCTTTTTTGTTTCTTATCCAAATGATTTAAATTGGGCAACTCTGTGTTATGTAAAAGTAAATCATTACTGGCTCTACTGCTGTTCAATCACATTAATGTATTGCAAGGAGTTTTACTGGCAGCTGTATTCCTTTAATTTACTAATACAGATGGTGATGTCATTTGAGTGACACACCAAAATAATTAACTCATTTCACAAAACCTACAAATGACTTGGAAAATCAGATCCCTTAAGAACATCAAAAGAATGGCAGGACATGCACTGCAATTGTTTAGTCCTCAGGCATGTTATTTGTAATGCTACATTTGTAACAGAATAAAACAGCATACTCTATATCCAGTACAAAAACTGTGTAAACTCAAAGCAAATATTTCATTTTTTAATGTGTTTTCTTGCAAATGTGAAATTATAATAAATTTAATGATCAAAGAAAAATGTTCAAACAATTTTGAAACACAAATCATTTTCAAATTTTACTTTTGCTGACAAATGCCAACACCTATTATGCAATTTACATAATTTTTTTGTCATACAAAATGCAAATTAATACTTCACGTGCTATAACACCTACTGAGTTATGTACGATATTGAGTGAGACTGCTTGACAGTTACAATTCACAATAGACCAGGAGTTCCCAACGGTGGGTCGCAAAGCCTTGGCAAGGGAGTCACGTAGCCTTGTTAGAAGTAGCTTAGGATAACATTAATTTTATTTCATCAATTACATTTTCATGCTCTTACATTTTTTTGTTTCGGTGCAAAGTAAAATGTGTGCTACGTCAGTTCAATGTCATTAGGTGATATTGTGGGTGTATGTATGTGTGCCTGTGTGAATGTGTATGTGTCTGCAATTGTGCGTATGTGTGTACTAGTGAGTAGCGAGTATGTGAGTGCACGAGCATGCACGTATGCTTGTGTGTCTGTTTAGCTGTGATTAAGTGTGTGTGTGCTCACTGTGGACACATGAGTCACATGTCTGTTGCTGATTGGTGGATGACGAATCACGTGACTGGCCACGCTCCCTTCCCTCCCAATACTTACCCCATCATTACTCTACCTGCACCCCCCACAAGTAGTCAGTGTAAGATCTACAGTTGCCAAAACATTCATTATTCAACATTTTTATTTTATTTTAACAAGGAGATAAGTAAGCAGTAGAGGTGAGCTGTGTCCATGGCTAAATGGTGCAGATACTCAGAATGCTACCTCAACATTGTCTTCACCACTGTCCTCGCCAACGACGGCATCGAGAAACCACAGTGTGTTTTGTGCCATGCTGTCCTGAATGCAGAGTCAATGAAACCATCAAAACTCAAGCGTCATCTTGAGACGAAACATCCAGAACACGCAAAGAAGGGTTTGGATTTCTTCAAATGGCATGAACGGTGTCTTAAAAGCCAAAGAATCGATAGAAGTGGGTCGTTTCAGCAGCAGAGTGCAGCCATAGTGGAAGCTTCATATTAGATTGCATTCGAAATTGCTAAACAAAAAAAGTCTCACACGATTGGAGAAATACTTCTTAAACCCTGCATGATGAAAGCAGTAAATCTTATTCTTGGAGAAGCCAGTGCAAAGAAGATGCAGCAAGTATCCCTGTCAAATAATACTATACAGAGGCACATTTCTAAAATGTCTATGGATGTGAAGGAACAGGTTTTGACTGAAATCAAGGGTTCCCCTTTGTTCTCCTTTCAGCTCAACGAGTCAACAGATGTAAGTTCATGTTCTCAGTTGCTTGTCTTCGTGAGATACATTAATTCAGGTGACATCAAAGACGAATTCTTATTCTGCAGTGCACTTGAAACCACAACAAAAGCTGATGATGTCATGGAAAAAGTTTCAACTTTTTTTTGAGACGAAGATCTTCAATGGGAAAACGTGTGTGGGGTTTGTACGGATGGGGCACCGGCTATGCTGGGATCTAAATCAGGATTCCAGTTGAGAGTGAAGAAGCTAGCACCTCAAGCAAAGGGCATCCACAGCATGATTCGCCGATATGCTCTCGCCAGTAAGACTCTCCCTGCCTCTCTGCAGGAAGTGCTTGAATCTGTAATCAAAATTGTAAATATGTGAAGACTCAAGCACTCAACACTCGCCTATTCAAAGAACTATGCAAAGACATGAATGCTGACCACGAAGTCCTTCTCTTCTACACAGCAGTACGTTGGTTGTCGAAAGGAAACATTATTAATTGTGTCTTTGAAATGAAAGATGAAATAAAGCTATTCCTGAAGACTCAAGAAAGGAAAGATCTTGTAGCTCACTTCGAAGATGAAGCATGGAATAAAAGGGTTGTGTACCTAGCCGACATTTTGACCAGCTGAACAAGCTCAATTTGAAGCTTCAATGAAGGAAACACATGTTCTCCTTTTCAAGATAGTCTTCCGGCCTTTGTTTCCAAACTGCAGAACTGGCGTCAGAAAACCAATCTTGGAAACATTGCTATGTTTGAAAAACTTTGTGGAGTGACGGATGAGTCTCAGATCCAACTGGACCAGTTCCTCAAGGATGAGATTACCGAACATCTTCAGTCTCTAGAAAAGGAAGTCGAGCTTTACTTCCCTGAGCTATCACAGGAACAGGAGGCCCTGGTAAGGAACCCATTTTGTACTGAACTTGATGTATCCAGCATCCCAGATGATATCCAAGATGAATTTCTGGATCTAAGGAACGACTCTTCAGCTCGTGATCTCTTCAAGGTGAAATCCTTAACTCAGTTCTGGTGCGCTATGTATCAGTCATACTCCAAAGTCAGCATGATAGCTTTACGTGTCCTTGTTCCATTTGCTTCTACCTACTTGTGTGAGGCAGGATTTTCCACTCTTGTCAATATAAAAACAAAGAATAGGAACAGATTGGATGTTGTAGATGACATGAGACTGGCTCTAACAAACGCTCGGCCACGAATTTCAAAGCTTGCTGCTGAAATGCAACATCAGGCATCTCACTAGCTGGGTTGGATAGCTGTTCAAACCTATGCTAATATTATTTTAAGAAATATATGTTCTTTATGTGAATTCAGGTTGGACCAATGTGATTTAATTTGCTAATAAATAATTACAGAATTTTTAAATATTTTTTTAGATGTTTCTTTCCCTCTTCTTCACAGAAAATAAAAGAAAAATTAAGCTGCTGATAGTAAGCCCTAAGTAGGGGGTCACATGGGTTTCAAACTTTTAGGTAAGGGGTCACGAGTGCCAAAAGGTTGGGAACCCCTGCAATAGACAAACTGTAGTTGAAATGCCATTTCAAAAATATTGCACTAAAAAAAAAATTCTTAATACAAGTAGGAACACTTTGATTTATTTTAAATAATGCATTTAATACAGCCACACTTACAGCAGCATTTCGGCTTTGAAGTAAAGGCTTGCTATTCCTTAATAACATTCTATGATCTGGATCCATCACATAAAGTTTCTGTCTGTTTTCCTGGTTCTTTCCATCCGACTCATCAGATTCATAGAAAGATTTATCTTCAACTTCTTCAAGTGAGTTCTACATTTCATAATGGGCACCTCAGATTAAATCATACCTCTTTATGTTACAACAAACTTAAGAAAAAAGTTAAGTAATACCTTAAAATCACAAATATATTACAACAAACTTATAAAAAAAAATCAACTGATTAACAATACAAATTGCATTTACAATAAAATGCTAGATTAAACACATGATCGAAGGTTAATCAAGTGAATTATAAGTTACATAACTAGCATCTTAGATTAAATCATACCCTTAAAATTACAAAAGTATGTTACAACAAACTCTTGAAAAACATTAACTAATTAGCAACACAAAATATATTTGCTACTCACATGTTTATTTGGATCTGTAAACTGGGTTCTTGCATAACGGGTCAACATCTGAATGATGACCAGTTGACCCCATTCTTCCACATCCACCACCACATTACACAACTTACGGTAGTTTTTATGAATAAGATCAATACGTTCAGGACAAACTTCCTCGAAAGCCATTACTGCACTACCCACCACTAACTGTTCATCAATGAAATTAATCAAACAAAAAGGCATTTGTCACCACTAGTGTTGTTGAAATCTCTCACATTTATGTAAGAATAAATAATTCATAAAATTTCTACTTTTATTAAAAAATATATACATATCCTAATAACTTTTCTATTCAAATTATTTCAATTATAGTGTACTTGCATTTTATTTAAATTGTATCTACTACTGGGACAACAAGTACACTTGAAACGTTAGGTTTGACTAAAACATTCGCCTTTTCAAATTTTATACAATCTTAAATTATGCATTAAAAGTTAGCATTTTACAAAGTGAAAATATATTTTCAATAGATACCTCATCTCACAAAATAGCTTTTCTTGACTAGCAATGCTTTCTATCATCACAATTTTCAACAAAAACCACTACCCTTCCACACACTGCTTCTGCATACCCACGTGCAAATGTTAATGAAGCAGCTCTCCACCAACAGAAGCATGATACCACCGTCATAACCAGCACCCACTTTTCATCTGCACACCTTAATCACTTCAAGATTGATCAGAAGACATATATCACCAGAAATGAGTGACATGCACCCCAGCTTTGTACATGACATACCATTCCAGATGCTGCCTGCAAACATCTGGCAGTGCCGATCAAGAAAAGATATTTTGTGAGAGGAAGTAAGAAATTGTATTGAAATTGAAAATTATGTTTAAATATTATGACTTGTCAAAATATTTGATCTATAGAAGCATTACTTCTTCAGGTAAACTAGAAAAGTGGACTTACAGTTGTTTTGTCAGATAACAGCTTTTCAATAACTTCAATAAGATGTTCTTTTTGTTCTGGATCCAAACTAAAAATTTAAACACCAGGGTCATTCTTTAGAAAAAATAGCAATAAACAATTTATACTAATCAAATACAAGCTTCGTATTCCAAGAATCTCTAGCATAGTGAAATGTGTTAATTTAAATAATA
The DNA here is from genome assembly GCF_004210375.1 of Tachypleus tridentatus. NCBI lineage: Eukaryota > Metazoa > Arthropoda > Merostomata > Xiphosura > Limulidae > Tachypleus > Tachypleus tridentatus. The sequence continues at coordinate 106,444,286 of NC_134828.1, forward strand.
AATAACTGCTCAAATATCTCATTCCTTTCTGTAACCCTCAAATTTTTTAAAATTCCAATAGGTACAAGTTTTTAACTTCAATCACATCTTGTAATTTTTCAACAGATCTGAATTATTTAATGAAAACTAAAGCAAGCATCTAACTTAACTGGAAAATGGGCAAATACTGCATAGAAATATTTATATACAAGATTCATGAATATATACAGCTATATATAAATGTAATCAACAAAACACTGTAACTCTTAAAAAAAAACACACACACCAGAAAGTGAACTTAAAAAAAATATTTTAACATCTTACAAGGTGAAAAATTAACTACTTTCTTATGTGCCTCCCAGGTGGAGTCCTAAAACTTTTTATGTACCAAAAGAAATATTTAGTTACCAAACAAAACTTGTGAATATTGATTTATTGTTAAGTTTGTTTGTTTTTGTCTCTTCAGACACATGAGTGTTAAGAATGAATGTTTTACATCTTCAACTAACTTAACTTAAGTTTTTTTTTTCTTGTTTGGGGGATTTCTTACTTAGGACAAATACCACCATATGACTGAAACCTAAAGTGTAAGGCATCCCATTCTTAAGTGATAAACTAAAGAGATGGCAACTATTCAATACCACCATCAATAAACTCTTGGGTTACATTAACTGAATGGCAAAATGACCATCATATTATAATTCCCACATGGCTGTAAAGGATTAACATTCCTTTACAGATTGCAAGTCAAAGACCCTAACCATCAGGTAAATAGTATTAATAACAATATTAATGTAAAAATATATACAAATATATGTTGTGTACATAATATTAATAAAAACATATTAATAACTATAGGACAAAAACCATTACAATTCATCCAAGCTAGTCAAAATGTTCCCCATGGTAACAAAGCATGTTCTGGAAAGTAAACTAGCATTTTTCTGTACAGAAAACAATGTAATATAGTACATCATTTGGTAGATAAAAACCTTAGCTTACTATTGGTTAAAAACAATATATTATTAAACAAAAGTTAGTACTCTCCTAAACTGAAAATGTATTTCCAATAATACTTACCTCCACTGGCACTATAGCTATTCAATGAAACAAGAATCGTATCCCAAACACACCCCTTCTGTTCAGGGTGAGAGAATAATGAAGGTGGAGATTTTAATGAAAGAAACCAACTTTAATATCAAAAAAAGAAGTACCCATGAATCTTCAGTGAAGAAATGTGAGGCGTACATCAATAGTTGCAACTCACTGCAGATACCAATGCTGTTGACACTGGTCAGCCCGAAATTCAAGGTCTGATTATAGTCAGCTGCTCGAGCTAAAAGGGGTATAGATGTCAACAACAACAAAAATAAATGGATGACATCAAATTTGTGATACAAATACCTCTGTGATGCCTATGACCATCATGTGACAAAAAAAAAACAGTCATATGTAACACATAGAAGCTTCAACAAATAGACCAACTCACTCATCAAGGTATCTCTAAAAAAGAAACAGAAACAATCAATCTGACCAAGATGGAAACCAGTAGAAGACCCTATTCATCCACTAACTGATGTAGGGACCATTAATAGGTTCCCAACAATTTTCAGGGGCAAAAAAACATCATGGAGCAAGAGTAAGGATCACACAAACACAAGGAAATGTGGCTGGTTCAAAGCCATCAGATGAACCATCCTAGATCCGCATATATTTAAAATATAACATTTTTAGTCTGTAGAATCAAAATACATGTCCACCAGGAGGTGGAAAGCCAAAACATGAAAACAGACAGATGAGGATTCAAGGTCTATCATCCTCAACAACAACAATTCTATACTTGGGTTCTTAAGAAAGATAAAGCAGTTCCTCACCCAGTAACACATGATAGTAAAATATGTACAATGGGAAAAAGAAAGTGGAAGCTACAGTGATAAAGGATAGGTGAAAAAATACCTACTGAATTTAAAGTCACTAAAAAAGGAATACTCATATAAATTAACTTAAGAACTTTCAAACAAAGTTAAAATACTTCAACATTGAGCACAAACCTCTTAAAAACAATAACAAATAAGAAAACAGTTCATGCAGTTTCTTTTTTATAATTTATGTTTTAGATTTTAAAGCAGAAAGTAAATATGTATGCCATTACTTTTGAAATAACATAATATAAAAAAAGTAATTTTATTATTACAAACATTTACTTCACACATCTATATGGTTTAACATACATGATAGATAGTCTGGCAGATTCAACATACATGATAGATAGTCTGGCAGATTCAACATACATGATAGATAGTCTGGCAGATTCAACATACATGATAGATAGTCTGGCAGATTCAACATACATGATAGATGGTCTGGCAGATTCAACATACATGATAGATGGTCTGGCAGATTCAACATACATGATAGATGGTCTGGCAGATTCAACAGATTCAACACACATGATAGATGGTCTGGCAGATTCAACACACATGATAGATGGTCTGGCAGATTCAACATACATGATAGATAGTCTGGCAGATTCAACATACATGATAGATAGTCTGGCAGATTCAACATACATGATAGATAGTCTGGCAGATTCAACATACATGATAGATAGTCTGGCAGATTCAACATACATGATAGATAGTCTGGCAGATTCAACATACATGATAGATAGTCTGGCAGATTCAACATACATGATAGATGGTCTGGCAGATTCAACACACATGATAGATGGTCTGGCAGATTCAACATACATGATAGATGGTCTGGCAGATTCAACATACATGATAGATGGTCTGGCAGATTCAACATACATGATAGATGGTCTGGCAGATTCAACATTCATGATAGATGGTCTGGCAGATTCAACATACATGATAGATAGTCTGGCAGATTCAACATACATGATAGATAGTCTGGCAGATTCAACATACATGATAGATAGTCTGGCAGATTCAACATACATGATAGATAGTCTGGCAGATTCAACATACATGATAGATAGTCTGGCAGATTCAACACACATGATAGATAGTCTGGCAGATTCAACACACATGATAGATAGTCTGGCAGATTCAACATACATGATAGATAGTCTGGCAGATTCAACACACATGATAGATAGTCTGGCAGATTCAACATACATGATAGATAGTCTGGCAGATTCAACACACATGATAGATAGTCTGGCAGATTCAACATACATGATAGATAGTCTGGCAGATTCAACATACATGATAGATAGTCTGGCAGATTCAACATACATGATAGATAGTCTGGCAGATTCAACATACATGATAGATAGTCTGGCAGATTCACAAAAAGAAAGAAGCATTTCATTAACATAAACTATTCTTGTTTTATGGAAATAAAGAATTTTCATTAATAAAAAGAAAATAAACACAAAAATAATATTACAGTCACTGATTTACAGTATACCACAAACACTTAGAAACTGTAAAACATACTGTTAGTGTGAATGCAATTTGTAGTCACTATGAGAAAACCTGTACACTGAATAAGTGAAGAAAAAAGTGTCAATAGCCACTATTCAGTTCTTGACATTATACAGCTGCACAATAGCAGATATAATACAACCCAATAACACGTGTTGATCAAAATAAAGACTGAGTACAAGGTTAGGCTACAATATTAAAGTACAGGGTGTTCGGAAAATCACTGTGCAGTTTTGAAACAGCATTCTTTCAGTCTATTTCAAGCCAGCAACTGATAGCGGTATTTAGAAACAAAATAAGAAGGATCCAGATCTGTATTGATGCCAACGGGGGTCACTTTCAACTTTGTTTATAATTGTCATTCATGTTTACCTCCTGTATTCTATATTGAAACTTCTCTGTTAATAAATATATAAGTGCACAGTGACTTTCCAAACATCCTGTACTTTCAGAATACAACATTTATTTACTTAGAAACTGTTTAACACGTTAAATGGTAATAAGTTTAGAAGTGTGAAATATTCAGCATTCACGTTATTCTGAGGTTAAGGATGATAAAAATATTAAATCAGTATTTTTTACAACAAACTAATTTTATCAAAATAATTACTACTCTATATGTTAAATCTTAGTTACTAATATTAAGACTGTTACATTGTCTAACCAAGAAAAATACTGAAAATAAATACTAGTGTTTATTATTACTAGTTACATGTGCCTATATTTAAGATGAAGTTGATATCATAAAAAAAGTATAGTTCTATGTTACAACAACCAGTTTAATATATATTGACAGAAAAGTAAAATTAATTATACTGATAAATTCTATTTCAGAACTTGAGCAGCAAATTATATGCTAAACTGATTTGGTAAGTTATGGCCTATAGTTATGAATAAGCAAGCTTCATTTTATGTATTGGAAACTTTGTTCATCATTGTCCTTAGCTTGAATTAACACCTGTGTCACACTCACTTAAAGCAACCAACAAATTTATCTATGTCCTTATATTTACATATTCTTTCACATGTCTCATGGCAGATGTAAAATACCCTTATTTACAAAACAAATTCAAAAACCACAACTGATATCTTCAATGTTAATATTCTGTCTGCATATATCAAATAAGTTTACAGATGGCATCCAGGCTTTAAATTACTTCTTAAATGGATGTACAAGAACAGTATATATAGAAGGGTATACAACTGATTTCTGATAGAGTTTTATAGCATCAAAAATTTTTATATTTGAATTGTTATTATAATTTATTTGATAGCCCTTAAAGGACAGCCATCACCAATTGATGTTTACTTGGAAAAAGGGAGCCATCATCAACTGATGATTTCATGCTCTGTGTTCGACGTAGCTATCATCAATTGATGATACATACGAAAAACATTAATTTGCAACCTACTGAAAGCATTGTGTCTGAGTCATCTTCTCATTGTAAGTCATAGAGCAGAAAAAGAAGGGTACATTAGCTGAAGGAATGAAGCAAAAACCTTTTTTCACCAAAAGATAAAACTGAAGTCTTAGCACATGATAAATATTTCAATGAACAAAAAAACTTTTCAGATTTTTCATAATCATCAAGCTCTGAACATGACTTAGATGGTGAATCAGAATCCATTGGTTCCCAATGGGTAAGATTCCAAGATGTTGATCCATTTATTCCTTCTTTTGATAATAGAAACACTGGACTCATAGATAAATTTGGACTCATGGATGAATCTAAAGGATATGAATTGTTTGTTGCTATATTTGATCAAAGTATAATGATTCATACTGTGAGAGAAACAAACAGATAGACAAGTTTTGTAAATCCTTGAGCTCCAAAGAATGTGAAAGTAACACTCCTTCTACATCATGAAATAACAATTGGTAAGATACATCTACTGAGGAAATGTACACTTGTTTTGGTCTGGTGATACTTATACCACATGTAAAAAAAGCATGTGTTGGCTGACTATTGGAAGAATGATCCCCTTACAGGAACTTCAGTTTTTCCAAAATACATCACCTGAGATCGATTCAGGGAGATTCTCAGATATTCACACTTTGCAAATAACAAGGAACCAAGTGCAAATGATCGATTATGGAAAGTCTTAGATGTGTTTACAATGGTGAAGAATAAAGCTAAGGAATCTTTTTCTCCATTTCAGAAAGTAGTTATCAATGAATCTTTGATTCTTTTCAAGGGTTGCATTGTTTTCAAACAATACATTCCAAGCAAGTTCCATAGATTTGGAATAAAGATCTTTGTATTATGTGATTGTGAGATAAGAATTGTAATAAATATGATAATCTATTCTACGAGTGATGTAAATGTCCCAAAAAATTCCCGATTAGGATTTTCAGGATCAGTTGTCAAGCAATTGATGAAAGACTATCTTGAAAAAGGTCATATACTATATACTGATAATTATTGTAGAAGTCCAGAATTGTGCAACATTTTCTTTGAAAATAAGACTTTTTTGTAGAACAATTAGAACTAATCAGAAGAACATGTCTAAATATGCAACTCTGAAACCAAGAAGCTAGGGAATATTTTAGTTCTTCAATGGAAAGGCAAACATCCTGTTACTTTGTTTAGTACAATATATAAAGGTAAATAAAATATAGTGGAAAGGATGATTACAAAACTAAAGAACCAATCACCAAACCTGATACGGTTTTAGGTTATACTATCAACATGAGGCTAGTTGACAAATGCAAATTGGACATATTGATTGCCTTCTTAAGTGTGTGAAGTGGTACACCTAGCTAGCATCCTGATTTTGAATTCTTTATAACAGGTATCTAGTAAAAACTGGCAAGAAGCTATCACTGAGACAATTTAGTTACAATGTAATTTACCAATTATTGGAAAGGTATGAAAGAATGACAAAACCTTTCCAAGGAAGACATAGCCTTACTGTTCCCAATAGACTTGTTGGAAAAGAAGCAGTTTCTCAGCACCTTTTAGGAAGCATTCCATCCTCAGAAGCTAGAAAAAGTAGACAATGTCACATATGTATGCATACAACAAGAAAAGAAAAGAAATGAAAGATGGTGACAACCTGGTGTAAATAATGTAAAGTGTGCATTGGAGAATGTTTTCATGATTTTCATACCCTAAGGAACATTTGAACTTGTAATAAGTCTTTATTATGCTTTTCCTTTCATTTTCTTTCATATTTTGTTCAAAATTCATAATACAAATGGTAAAGTTTATGTTTAAGACATTTTTTTTACAAATTTTTTACATCTTGAAAAACCTTGAGCTTACCTATACAGTTTTGGTATAGCATGTGCAGCAGTTTTGTGAACATATGGAGACATATCACTCACAGCATCTTTAATAGACAGCATCATAATCGGTACAATCATAAGAACTCTGATACTTGACAGCACCCGAAGGGCACTTGCTCGGATCAGCTGGTTAGGATCCTATTTTATTAAATCCACTTTAAAAAGAGCTAACAGCTAAAAATATATTTACACACACCTTTCTTTAAAATAAAGCATTTAATAAACTAAATATCTCACTTAAAGCTCATGGAATGTAAATTAAGTTTTATATCTTGAATTTCAGATCAGATTTTTTGTTTATTACGTAGTAAACTGAATAAACCAACATATAATTATGCTTAGCGATAGGGTTTTTACATTTTGAAACTTTGATCAGTAAATGATTATCAAAACTGACTTTAGATATAACAACAGTGATGAGACAAAATTCATACATATTTTTATTTATTAAACATTTTTCTTACCTTTAATGCTCTTTGGAAAGTACTAATAGAAAGTAGGGCTAGATCTTGTTGTTCTTCTGCATATCTCACTAGGTACACATAAACCAGCTTTTTCACCTGCACAATAAATAAAGTTATTACCACTGGAGAATGCTTTTGTTTAAAACTCACACCAATCAGTGTACTTAATGTATGTTATGAAGAAAAACAGGTATTACCAAAGTAAATAACTTAAATCATTTGCATAAAAAGTTATTCAAGTACGCTTTTCATCATTTTTATGAACTAGATATATATTGTATCAAACTAGTATTTGCAACTTACAATTAAAATTTTAAAATAACTTTTTCTTTATAATACATTAATAATAAAAACATGCAGAATATATCAAAATGCATGTCCACAATATATTCTTCCCTAAACACTGTTTTTGTTACCTCAATATTCTTGGAGACAACGTTTTTGACAACAGCTGGGAAGAGTTCCGACGCATCTTTCCCTTTTGCAACCATCTATAAATAAAAGAAGTTACTTCCCACACGGTAAAAAAATGAGAAAAAATAATTACTGCATAACAGAGTCAAAACAAATTAATTATTTTTGACTTAATCATAAAATATTTTAACATATTTCTATTTACAAGTAATAAAAATTCATGATATAAAAAACATTTAGGCATAGATCACAGGTAGCTAATCAGTGTAACTATTAAGTTTAAAATTTATACCCAATAATTTAAATTTACTAAAATTATGTAAATCATTACAAACTCACACATAAAATATTCATGATTTCAATAAAATAGTCACCTACATCAATGGTATATTAATTTAGCACCTCCCTTCACTAGGCTACCCACATACCCATCTGTCAGATTAAGAAGCTAACTTTCCTTACGTTTGTCATTATTCATAGAAACTACAGACTTCTGTTTCACTTTAATAGATTAACCCTCCTCACTATATTTATAAACTGGGAATCTTCTAGTTTAGTAAACTGGTTAAATATCCAAATGTTTTCCATAAATGCAAAACTTGAGAGAAAATTAGTACCTATAAATATGATTGTCTTAAATGACTTTTAAAAAAGGTTATAAAAAATTATTATTCTTATACACTTTAAAGCATGTAACAGTCTTAAAACCTATCTGAAGATGTCTGAAAAATTACAAGAACCACCAAGATGTGTGCACATGTCACAAGCCTTAAATAAAACTTCCACCCCAATACACGTTAACCTATATAGCTCCAGCCTATGATATAAGCATCATTAGACTATAGCCCTCCACCAATAGGAGAAAAAATAAATCTTCAACAGGCAATAATATCCCTATGAAAACTAGCTTTTGAAAATAGCCTCATTTTTGATGAGGCAAAACAAAAAGCACCAAAAATGAGAAATGTGTGATGATGTGCAGAGGTATCTCTGAAATACATCTTCAGGTTTAAAAAAAAGTTAACTTTAGAAACGCTACTTATCTCTTTGTACAATGAAGAACTAAAATTCCACATTGACAATAGTTAATGGGCAAGTGCAGATAAAGAATTTATAAAAATGAGCTCTTTTCTGAAAACATATCTTCATAATGCCTAAACACCATATCACCCATAAAGTGAGGCATCATTTGGTAAGAGACTGTAGCCATTTTATGAAGGGAATGTTCTTCATACAAAAAAAGAAGTGGTACATCAAAAGACACTATCTAAATAATTTCTTTTTTGATGCTAAAGTATTGCTATGGTGGACAGAAAATGATTTTTAAACTGGCCATTATCTCACAGGAAGTCAGCTGTGTGTAAGTATGTAGTGTGATTTTACTGGAGAAATATACAAGACACTTAACACAATAATTAAGAGCACGGAGAAATGTCCCAGACCTATTTCTTGAAGAAGACACATTCATCATCTTGGACTGACCAATAAGAATACCTTAGTTTGTAACACAGTAGTAGCCTGTACTATACTTATACAAAAACCCACCACGGAATAGAATGGAAGAGTGGAAAGGAGTTGGAAAAGAAATAAAGACAGGACTCCCATAGGAGGAGCAAATCCATCAAAAACACCACACGATGGAAAGAACTTTTTGGGAATGGTCCATGCATAAGTGAAATACTTGATCTGATAAAAGGGCTCAAGCTTCCAAGGCTAGTTAAATATCCAACTGTTCATGGTAGTCATAGGACCTATAGAAAAAGTCCAGAGCTAGGAAAACAAAGGTGATAAGGACAAGTACAACCTTGTTGGTAGTTGGAAGAAAAGGCAAAAGAGGTATCTGAATGGATGATGAGAAAAAAAGTCAGATGAAACAAAGGATAATGGCAAGCTGGCAGAGTGGCCAATATCTCAAAGATGTAGAGAATAGAAAGTTACATCTGGAAACCACATTATAAAAATGGATCAGGCATCCACAATTGCATCCACAACATGAACAGAACCATTTATGAAAAGGTGTGCATGGAGGAATTTTGTCAAGTGCAATGCAACATAATATGTCACATGCTCTGTATTTACCACAAATATAGAGACCCACAAACCTAAGTGAAAGGAAAAGACATAATGTTGTGACCTGGAGGACTCCAACTAGATGTAAGTTTGAGAAAAGTATCAACAAATGGATAACAGATCAAGTTTCACCACAATAGTAAAAGGGGGAAGACAACAGTACAGTTTTGGATATATCTGCAGTGATAGAGTAGAAAATACTAAAGGGGGCATGTATAGGTACATCCACAAAGATCAAGGCATGCAAAAGAAGAGTCTCTACAAATGACAAATCCTCTCTTACAGGAAATAGAGTAGGCATGAGAGCCTCAAAATCAAAAGTTTCATGTCTCAAGGATGTCTAAGAGTAGGATGAGCCTGACCTGCATGCAATATGAAAAAAACTCCCAAGTGTTTGAGACACAGGGCAGGGATCTAAACTGAATTCATGAGTTAAGCTGGCTACCTTAAATTGCATGACTCCTAAGTAAGAAGAGAGGTTACTGAAGAGAAAGCCACACTGGAAAGGACAAGTAAAGGTCAAACATCAACAAAAATATAGGAAAACAGGCCCAGAAATGTAACCTCAGAATAAAAGCCCACCAGACCCAGTGTGAAGAAAAACAAAAGATGGAGCTGTAGTAAAGTTGTTATTTGGCATTTTATGACAAAAGCAACTGGGCTATCTGTGCTAAACAAACTGTACAAAAAAAAACCAGCAGAAGTATCACAAAATGTAAAGGGAAATTAAGTTAAAACAAAAACAGTAGCTCAACATCAGATAAAAACTTAAAAAGAATTTAAAAGGCTGATGCCCTTCAAAACTAAAAACATTTGTAAGATGAACAGTGTCACCATCACCAATGGTACTATCCAACATCAAGAGTAAACCCATGGTAAAAATATGTATAAACTGGTGTCATCACTCATGGTCATAAGGACTGCAAGAGAGTAAAATGTGGGCTAATGTGAATTCAGTGTCACTTAGACCATGCACTTGTGCATAAGTCCCACATAAAAGAACACTATGAGTTAATAAACTGTGACCAATGCATAGCCTAGTTAGGACAACTTCCTCCTTCCAATCCTTACAGAAACAAGATGGACAAATCCACAGAAGGTTTTATCTGAAAAAGGCACGTTAGTTGGGTAGCATCAACCGCAGCCAATCTCTCTCAAAATGACAGAAATATTATCACTGCCCCATGGGTCACTGTCAACCCTCGAGAAAAAGTAAGAGAAAAGTGAAGAAGGAGCAGACAGAGAGTTTGTTTTTCTTATAGCAAAGCCATATTGGGCTATCTGCTGAACCAATCAAGGGGAATCGAACTCCTGATTTAAGCGTTGTAAATCCGTAGCCTTACTGCTGTACTAGGAGAGAACAAGTAGACAAAAAAGATCAATAGCAGTAAAAGACTAAATAGGTGCATGAAAATAAGTATATAAACCAGTACTGAAGATAGAAATGTTGTGATCCATCTGCTCTATGGAACTGCCCTTCCCATCAATATCAGCACCACCCCAGAGGAAATTAGGTCCATTAAAATCCCCCAAGATTAAAAAGGGAGATGGCAACTGTTCAGTGAGGGCATCAAGGTTTGATTGATCACAGATATCACCAGGAAACAAACAGAGAGAACAATAGTGATGGCACAACCCAAGGAAAGAGGTCTGTCAACCTACATAGATTGTGCCCTGGGTCAAATAGGCAGGTGTCTGTCTATGGATGAAGATTCCAGCGACTGAGAGCATGAACAAATAATCATTTTGCATCTTGAGGCCAGAGAAGATGGACCCAAGGAAATGCACAAACCTGGAGCCACCAGGAGTGACAAAGATAGAGATGGAAGTAAACATAGACTCATCAATCCGTTTAACCACGGAGGACAAAAGACTCTTCAGATGCTTTGTAAGTGACTCTCTTGGAAACACGGAAATATTTGTCGCACCCCCACTACAGCAGTGGAATGAAATGCATCAGCATATATCTGAGACAGAGTAGGGGATAATAACTTCCAACCCTCTGGGCAGGAGATATTTTTCACAGTCTTCAAATGTTGCATCTCTTTCTTTCCTCCACCCTCTTAGAGCAAGAAGGAGAGAAAGAGTGGTGTGAGTCACTACAGTTAACACAGTGTGGTTCCAGTTCACACTCGTAGGCATCATGATCTTTGCTACCACAACAATCACGTTAAAAAAAAAACCACGATGGCTTTGAGTGACCAAATCGCTGACACTGGAAACATCTGAGAGGGTTAGGAATGTATGATTGTACCTTACAGTTCAGATAACCTGCCTTTACTGTGGTAAATGGACATGGTGATGTAAACGTCAAAATCAAAATATTAGTAGGCAGGATAATTCCCATCTTTGCAAGTGGAGATTCAACTCACCACAGCAATGCCTTGGCTGGAAAAACAAATGAGGATCTCAGACTCAGGAATGTTCTTTCCCTCTCAATAATAACTCCCCTTGAGGAATTCAGGGTTGTATGGGGAGTAACCTTGATGGGCATATACCCAATACTTTTCAAATTCAGGAGTTTAGTCTGTTTTGATGAGGATGTTTCCACCAAAATGTCTCTATAGCATTTTTGTATTGATTTGAGGGAATCAGCAATGCCCTCTAATTCCTTTTGAATGAAAAAGGGAGATGTCTGCCCTAAGGATTTCTCAGATGATGCAAAATGAGAAATATAGGTGCAGGAACCAACTGTAATGATGATTGGTTAACAAAGACATCCATTTGCAGCCATTTACCAACTATCATTTCTTTCCCAACTTTATTTTTTTCTTCATAAACAGGGGTATTTATAATAAAATAAGTACATTCAAGTGCCCACTGTCCCCATCCATCACAGTTCTATGATGGGATGCACTGTAATACCAAACAAGGATACTACAGCAACATCAAAATTTACTGAGCACTATACCCAAACACCAGTATCAGATACAATGTCCACAACACCTGTTGAGAATGTCCAATGCTGGTACTTGACTGACCCTGGCCCCAGTAGACCAGCTTATTAGCCCTGAAGGGGCCACTTCAAAGCTGCCTGTCTACAGGAATTCAAGGCCAAAGTGGTGTGTTAGGGTTGGATCCATCAACCACCAGGATACTCTCCTCCCCTTCACGATTTGCCACACACAGCAAACACATGGGTGGATCTTCAGATCCCAGAAGAGGAAGAAGTACTGAACCTTCTTTGGAAGATCTCACCACACACAGGAATCCACTTTGAGGGGTAGCAAAATTCAAGGAAAAGACTAAGAATTCAATGTTTGACCATTCTAATAACCCAAAGGAATCAAAAACATATAGACAAATTGGAATGCAAAGAAAGACCACAAATCAAGTAATCCATCATAAAATGGGAAAACTATCAATTAGTAAACAAGAAAATACTAACATTAGTGCAAGTGGGACAAATTGATGAGTAGCCACCAATCTTTTTGTCTGCATGAGGAAGGGGAAAAAATAGGAGTAAAACATCAGAAGAGCAATTGAAATGATTAAAAAGGATAGCAGTAGGACAAAGAAAAAACTTGAAAAAGTAGCTGAGTAACTCAATAAGGTGTACAAAGTGGATGAGTCGAATTCCCACTGGATGAAAGCTAAGGGATGACTTCAGAAACAACTTCCTTCAAAGACCCACAACAAACAGCCTGCAAAGAAAATGGATCTTGGATAGTAGCAAGAGAATAAGGAACAGAAAGGTGAGCTCAGGATGTCACATACAATGAGAAACACAGTGGGGACCCCAGATCTCAAAGGCAAGAAACCAAAGTAATAACAAAAGACAGTTGATGACCTGCATCAGCTCAAATTATCAAAGTATATGAAATATCCCTCCCCAAAAAAAAAAAAATCACAAAAGAAAGAATGCAAAAGAGAGGTCCTGGAGAGAAAACTGACAAAGACAAATAGCAGAAAGTAAGACAACCAAAATACATTTCAGAAAGAAAGAAACCATGTCAACTGGAATAAAATGGTAAAAAAAAATCTGTGTGAAAAGCATATATATAAGCAGTTTGCATCAGTAGAATTGAGAAAATCATGATGTAAAGCAAGCCTCTACTAGGTTAAGCATGGTTAGTAGCAAAGAAACTGATGAAGTAAAAGATTGAGATGAGTAGATGAAAAGAGAAAGAAAAATACAAAATCCTCATATTGACAAAAGTATTGAAGTAATGGAAACTCATGCAACAGTGGAGCCTGAGATTCATTAAAAAATAACCAAGGAAAGATAAAACAAAATACATATACCTGTATAATCAAAGATGAAAATGGGATGACTTGATCCTCATCATGAAAACATAACTAGAAGTAAAAGCAGACATGGGAACAACAGCTATGAAACATGCCACAAAATCAAACAGGCTCAATGGTGCACAATGGTGGTAACATCACAGAGTAATTCCACTCAAATTTCATACCTTTTAAGAAAAAAAAAACATCTGAAAAAAAGCAGAGCAGAGAAAATAATAAGCCTTTGTTCAATTGCTACTGCTCATGTGAATTACCATACATGGAATGTGTTGTCCTCATATCGGTAAAGGGCTATAGTCTACATCATAGGCTGGTGCAAAACACATTAATACACATAGTGGTGGGAGCTTTCTTCAAGGCTTATAACGTGCTCAAAAAATCTTCATGACTGTGTACAAGGTAATAACTGTCATTGTGAGAAATAAGTTGTGTTTCTCAACACTTAGGTATAAATTGTATGAAAGGTAAATGTTGCACCAATGTTTATGTTACCGTTCAACAAATTAAATATGTACTACTTCACAATATAGGTAATAATCATTTATTACATAATGCATGAAAACAGTATGTACCTGTAACTTGCATACTGTACATTAGTACTTAGCTCTCCATCAATGTATTTACTTAACTTTCATTTCTGTGAGCATAACTAAACTAGCTACAGCAACAAATAAGGTATCATTATAAAGTTAATTTTTCCTATTGTTGGCCCCACTTTTACAATACACAAGTTTCTAAACTGTTTTGTGACAGGCTTAGCCCTCCCATCAATATAATAGGCATAAATTTTCTAGTACATAGATTTAGAATATTTGAGCCAAAACCTGTACTGCACACAGTACAGTATTAGTAATAACCAAAAATACCAATAAAACTTTGTTGACTACAACTATTGTTTTTGATGTAATTACTTACTCCAATAATTCTTTTCATAGCCTCCAGTTTCAATCCATCTTTATTACTGTCCAGCATATTTTTGAGGTCCTCATGCCTAAACATGAATGAATGCAAAACTATTTTATGAAGATAAAATAACTGTACAGTAAGTTGTGTGACAAATATAATATGCAACTGAATAGAGCAATTGTGAAAAGAGCATCCCAACTATTACTCACAATCACTGTCATCAAAGTTGTTCAAATACTAAAGTAAATGATTTTTAAACATGAATGTCACCAAATACAACTTCTAAAATTAACATGTACTCAAAATCTGCTACACTCACATTATAGATTTCTCTATCCACTTTGAACGTCTATATTTTTGAGCATTGCTGGCTTTGAGATGGATGCTGCTGCTTTCGATTAGTATATAATATGGGGCTGGATAAAGAGTGGAGTGTTTACAAGAACAGTAGACATAATGCTAATGTCTTATAAAAAGTATAATTAATTATAATTACACTTTGCCAGCTTGATAACAATGTTCAGTACTTAGCAATTGTTGCAAGAAATGGCTCACATAAAAAGTCCTCCGATTACCATTGTGTTCATTGTGTCCCAGTTGGCCTGATGACCTCTGTACTGAGAAAAATGTATCATTGGCAACAAATTTGGCAAACATGGTATGAATACTAAACCTTCATCTAGATAAAGAATGCAGCATTAAAAATATAGTATTTATAATACTAATACCTTATGGCAAGTATGATTAACTATTAAATGAAATTTGGAGGTGAATTGGTCATGAAAAAACATTACTAATGAATGATTTTGGACAAGCTTATTTCCTCACCGGGTGATGAAGACACCTGATGAAGTAAGCTCATTGAAATGCTGTGTATTCATCATACTTTCATCCAAAACCCATTCAAGCCATTTTTTTTTAATTTATTTTCTAAAAAGTGGATTTATTATAATCAAGTTAATAATTAAATAAAACTGAACAATTTTATTTTCTTTCATGATATCTAAATGTTCAATTTCTGCAACACCTTTATTTCTCCTATTCCATCTTTATACTGATATACACTCTGTGTTTAACCTTCTTGAAAAATACACATATTCTGAAGACACTCTTCCAAAAACCTTCTCAGAAACAACATAATGACTAAAAAGTGGGTGAAAAAAGACCACTTCAACCATCAATGAAAACTCTCATCTTCAAAAAAAAAAAAAAAAAAAAGGGAGAGGTTATCAAAGCATCAAAGCCAAGTAGTTGTAACCATTCACACCAATATCTATTGTATCCAATAAAATTTTAAACTACAGCAGTTTATTATTCAAATTAAACAAAGTTTACATGTGGGATTCCAAAACTTATACTTATTTCCTATAATTTCAAGTTCTGTCTTCAAAGTTTTAAATACTTGAAAAACAAAATGCAAGTTTATTTAAACCTCAAACAACTATAAGCAGCAAAATCAAGTATCTTTTCAATTATTTTAAGCCTACAATAAAATAGCTGTAAAACTGTAAACGTCTTCTCATAGAATAAACTTCTTAAAGCAGGTTAGTAGCTTATCTTGATATCATCCTGCATGTGTAGTAACTGTAAAATGTTAGACTTTACCACTCTTACAAATGAATACAAACACTATCAACTACAATATTTTCCTCACTGCTAAACATTCAGCAAAAGGGCTGTAACAACAATTAGATTGAAATCATTTTCTTTCTCCCATAATTACAACAGCTGGGTAATTAATTCAGTTAATCCTGATAAACAATTCTCTAAAAATTAATTACACCAGTTAGTGTAATGTAAAAAAATAAACTGAAACAAAGTAATCTCCTTTCCTGAAAGTGTATTTCCAATAAATATTCACTTTCATGCACAGATCAGCTACTTCCTCTTGAAGTCACACTATTTTGTAGAGATTTTCACACCATCACCCTTGTAAGGCACACATCTAAAACTTGTGAGAAAACCTGTCAACTGGTGCTACAACACACCTTCTTGCACAAATACTCCCTCTGCATTCATGTGCAAAAAATTTCATTTGTTAATAAGGCAAGCAAGTGCACCAGGAATATGTGAAGGAAGGGTAGGAATGTGCACAGGGGCATCTATCATAAATACATTTTTCAATAGGGAAAATATTAAGATCTGACACAATGATCCGAGTGAAGAATAGGGAGAGGCAAGAAGCCTGAAAGTTGTCACAGTGTTGGGTGGAATAAGTATATGGTCATCCAAGAGCTTCTACACAGAATGATAATCAGTGTAGTAGGGATGAGGCACATTTAGACTTCACCAAGTGTCCTCGCCCTTCACTATAAACTTCTACACGTCAATACCAGCTGTGAGAGAAAGGCACATATGAAAAATATCTACACACATTCCCTCAACCATTGGATACTAAAGACTCACACCAATCACAAGGGAAAAGCACCACAGTGTATACAAACTAAAAATATTTATGAAACAACCACTGAACCACCGGACACTACAGTCCCATCACCAGCTATGAACGTATGGTTAATGAGCAATACATCACAGTTGAATATTAAGAAATATCAATAGCCCCACAAGCAAATGTAGTGGCACTAAGTATTTGTAGGAGTTTGTAAAGGAGAGAATAGGTGAAAGCTGTGTCCAAAACCACTTGGAGATTGTGATGCATCTGAACAGGAAGGAGTGGTCCATACTCCACTCCGAGACATCCATGCCACACTTTTAACTACAGAGGGAATCTGTGTTTTAGTATCTGCTTTAAGGTCCAAATTGGTGATAATTTTCTACGTGGACATGTTAACAAGTAAAACTAGAACTAAAGTTTAACATGGATGTGTACGTGGTAAAAAATAATGAACCAAAAAGAAGCATTATTCTCCATGTGTACAAGTGAAAAAGTAATAAACACATACTAAACATTTCCTTCTATGTATACATGTTAAATGAAAAAGAATCATACATTAACAGTGATGAAGGCACAATAAATATTAAGTGTTATCTACCAACAGTGTGTATGAAGGAGTAACAAATGAGATGTAAATATTACCTATCACCTGGTCATATGGAGTAAGAAATCAGAACAAAATAATGACTAATGTGCTACATATGAAAGTGTAACTATATCTAAACATTAATGTCCATGTTTATATGGTTAGGTATAAGTAAATATGACCAACCATCAACATCTACGTCTACATGTGAAAGAGAGATGATCTACGACTCAGCCTAGTATATTAAGTCATATATTAAGGTGTAACTAATTAAGATTAAACATTGGAGTCGAAGTAGTACAAGTTAAGGACTAACAAACTAGTTTAAATGATATATAATACATGGGCATGTTAAGGACAAATAAATGGTCTCTAAACATCTATTCTTATAAATTACATGTTAATGAAGAATAATCTATATTTAAACGATAACTTTATGCAGTAGTTGGTAAAGCAGATAAAATGAGGTATCAAACAAAGAGTAAATTGAGAGCTGAAATAAATGGCTGGTGCAGCACAAAAAGGGAGGAAAAAAGAAAATGTGTAAGAGACAAACATAAGGCAGAAGGTTTTGAGAAACATTCAGTAGGTAAAAGTATTGGGTGGAAAAGTCATTCCACTTTGTCCTCATCAAATTCTGGTTCAAAATTTATGAAGGAAAATATATAGCAGGGATGGAAGGCAAAGGTCCAGGTGGCAACGTGGACCCCACCAAACATTTGATGATGTTACATTCTTCTTACAGTATTTTTCAACTCAACAGCACCTTCTGCAATACAGAAGTAATACACAGTCTCAAAAGGCAATAAACTTCGGAAGTTGTTGTTAACTGTGATATTTGTACTCAAATTAGTAGAAAAAGAATTCACATTAATATGTGAATTCATACTGAAAGTTTGAAGATAAAGTAAAATTGTTGAACTATAATTTTAAGCAAGTCTCAGCCAAAATAAATATGACTGTGCCGAGAAAACGAACCATCTTTTACGTACATGAATGTAGAGGGAAAACTGCTATTGGTGGAAGATTCTGCCGCATGATACATCACCACACGGTAGTGCAAATTCATGACTTCTTGTGTATTTTACATGAAGGTTTCACCAACTGGTGGTATACAAATCACAAAGGTAAAATAGCATGACTTCAAGAAACAATAGCTAATCTCTAAACAGAGGTGAGCCATCACATCAGAGTTACTATCAACTTGACTAACAACTGAAAAACTGAAATTAGTGTTTCTGGTTATTATGCTTTTTGAATATTCCAACTATGAAATTAACCAAAATATTATCATAAAGATTACTCTATTTTCAATTAACTCAAGCACAGTGGTTCCCAACCTATTTTATGCCCTGCACCCCTAAAAAATTTTAATATGTTCTCGCACCCCTCACAACAATTATTTATTTAAGAATAAAGGTGAAGGTGGCCAAAACAAATTTTTATAATTAGTTTTTAATGATATATAAACAAAAACGAAACATTTGGAAAAGAAAAAATATTACAACAAACTAAAAGTTGCATAAACCTTACATGGCCTACAAAGAAATAACTTTTCATCCATGCATGAAATGAAATTTCTTTGAATTTCAAATGTTCAAATGTTCATAAACCAATTTAAATTTAATGACTCTTTTGTTCCTGTTTATTTCTTATGAGTTTTTCAAAGCGTGGCACTTTGTTGCTGATAGTAATCCACAAGTCTGCCTGTGCACCCAAGTGATTTCTAGATTTTGTCTTGATTGACAAAAGGGCACTGAATCCAAACTCACATAAGTATGTCGTCACATAAGTATGTCGTCACGAATGGGATGAACACATTTAGTGCTTTTTCACAAAGTCTTGGAAACATGTCCATTGCCAAACACCAACGTTGTTCCAAAGTTTTGCTTTCAAACTGCGTTTCAAGAACTCAATTAGTGCACAGTTCAATAAGATCTTCCTCCAGTTCTTCATCATCCGACATATTATCCAAACTGAAGGAGTATGGATTCATAATCCATTCTTCAGAAGTTTCCAGTTCTCCTACAAAATATCCATCAAATGACTTTGATAGTATTTCCAAATGATCCACAATTTCTTCACACACATGGAATTAGGGACTCATCCTCACCTACCATTTCTTCAAGTGATGGAAAATTTGAAAGATTCCCTCTTTTAACTCGTCAACACCAAGGATGTAACTTTTCCTTGAAAGCATTTAACTTTTTGCAGCATTTCAATATGTTTATGCTTTTACCTTGAAGAGATACACTCAGTTCATTCATACGAGTGAAAATATCACTCAAATAGGCTAGTATTTGGCTGAATTCTTGTGATTCTATTTCTCCAGACAGATCATAGTCACATTCCTTCAGAAAAGTTTCGACTTCTTCTCACAGTTGAAAAAAGCTCATTAAAGCTCTCCCATGTGACAGCCAGTGTGGACTTCTGTGTGGAAAAGTAAAACGGAATGCTCACTTCCAAAATCTTCACAAAGTGACTTGAAGAGATGGTGGTTCAGAGCTTGACCCCTAATCCAGTTGATAGTCTTCACAGAAGTGTCAAAACCTTTTTCAACTTTGGAGGCAATGGTTTTGATGCAAAGCATGTCAATGAAGAAAACAGTGAGTACTTTGCAAGGGCAGAATCTCTTGTTTCATCAGTGCAAAAAATCCTGATTTATTTCCTAGCATAGCAGGGGCACCGTTTATACACACAGAACCAATAATGTGGATATCTAAATCATATTTCGCAAAGAAGACCTTCACGCACTGGAAGACATCTTTCCCTTTTGTGGTTGTTTTCAGATCTTCACAGGACAGAAAATCTTCCATTATGGCACCATCATGGACATACCTCACTAGTGCGATGAGTTGACTGCAATTTGCAACATCAGTTGTTTCATCCAATTGGAGAGAGATTTTCAAAGGACTAGCCCTGATATCTGCGATAACTTGGCCCAAAATGTCTGAACTCAAATCACCAATTCGGTTTTGAATAACATTACTTGATAACGATACTAATTTAAGTTTGTTTGAGGCTTCTTTTCCCAGAACAATTGTTGCCGTTTCTAATACACACAGTTTTATTACCTCTTCTGCAATTGTATGGAGCTTCTTTGATTTTGCTACTTTATATGCCATGTGTTATGAAACCACCAGCAGTGGTTTTTCAGCAGATATAAAACCTAATTTTGGAAGGGTTGCTCAAGAATCAAAGCAGGCCCTTTTACCTTTCAATGATTCAACATCATGGCCTGCAACAGCTGCTCCACCATGCCAGTTGTTGAAGAGTTCCTGCAGCTTAGATGGCTTCAAATTTGCATTTGAAAGGACAGCATCACAAAGCATGCACTGGGGTTTTTGCAGATCCTCAGTTGTTCCGATGCAAGTGAAACCAAACTTAACATTATCATCATTCCATTTCCTTTTCTTTGACATAATGAAGTTTTTTTGCACGAACACAGAATCAACAATACACTGACTACTGTAGCATCACACATGGGTTTATATACCCTGCAAAACTTTCTAGAACATTCTCAAATATACATCACATGATGTCATCCATTAATTTTGGGTACTTCTGGAAGTTTCTCGAGTCACAATCATGTGAATCATAACACAAATAAATAATAGACACTTTAAGACGGCATTCACAAACGTAACCTAATTAGTTGTGCCGAGTATTTAGGTCACGTTTACATTTCGTGTGTTGTTTGTTTACAGTTTTACATTAAGATTTCGGTCTGCATCAGTGACAGTAGAAACGATAGTTTATCGTAACAAGATAATAAGCTATATATCTGTAACAAGAAAAATAAGAAATAAAAATTGAACGTAATTTTTGAATATGTAGGACAGTACACTCAATATAAACAAAAAAATAAACTGAAATGTTATCTCGCACCCCCTGGAACACTATCTCGCACCCCTGGTTGGGAACCACTGCTCTAGACTATTCACCTTAACTGATTAGTGTCACTATTCACACAAATAGCCCACTAATATAAATTAGTATTTACAATTATTACTATTTTTGACTATTCAAGCTATCCAATTTTCATGAGACTAATTTACTTGTTAAATGCAATACATAAGTTGTGTGTGTATATTTAAAGACAGCAAGGAAACTGCTTGTCCCTCTTGGCCATTCCATCAACTACAATAAACTCTAAAATAAAAACATAATAATCAGCATCAACACTTATCACTCAAGTCTTTCCTTAAATTAACTGTATCTATCACATCTCAAGGTAACCCATTCCAAATGCCAACCATCCTGTTAGAAAAATAAAGCTGACTTATCTGAAGATGACAACTACCCTACCAAACTTTATTCCCTTGTTTTATCATTTTCATCGAGTGTGATTGTTTGTTTCTGAATTTCACACAAAGCTATTACATGAGGGCTATCTGCACTAGCCATCCATAATTTAGCAGTGTAGGACAAGAGGAAAAGTAGCTAGTTATCATCACCAACTATTGGGCTACTCTTCTTACCAACGAATGATATTGACTGTCACATTATAACATCCCCACGACTGAAAGGGTGAGCATGTTTGGTGTGACAGAGATTCGAACCCACAACCCTTGGATTACAAGTCAAGTGCCTTAACCACCTGGCCACACCAGGTCTCATTAAGTATGAAAAAAAGATGGTGTGTCAACACTATTAACCTCCTTGACAATTTGAAACACCTCAATACGATTCTCTATGACACTTCTTTTCCAAAAGAAAATGTGAAGAGATCTTAACCTATCCTTGTATGAAAATCTTTCCATACCAAGTATCATCCTAGTAGCCCTTATCTGAACCTTTTCCAGCAATTCAATGTTCTTCACAAGTTAGGAAGCCCAATGCTAAACAAAGTATGCTAAGTTTATGACATTGTTTCCATTTAGACTTATATTTAATATTTCTGTAGAGAAAACCTAATATACTAACTGCTCTACTACTAACAGTAGTATACTGTTTGTATGACTCAAGACTGATCAACCAAAACATCAATATCCTGTTCTTCCATAACATTGTAAGATTATTTCCATCAAAATTATATTCATGTTAACATTTTAATGTTCCACATGCATCACCTTGAATTTATTACAACTTAAAGTCATCTTTTATTTAGTTGCCCAACTCACTAAGTAATCAAGTCTCCTGCAAAGCAGCAGCATCCTCCTCACAGCCAGCAACACCCATAATATCCAATGACTATTCCATCACCTATGTCACAGATGTACATCAAACCAAGCAGAGGTCCTAACACTGAACTCTGTGACATTATTCCTTTTTAACACTCAATTTATTAACAAACCCAATGATTAATTAAATATCAAGCTACACTAACCAAGTGGCTCTACTCACAACACCAATGATTTTTCATATAAAAGCCTTTTCCAAATATCATAAGAGTCAAATTCCAGGATTAATTCACATATAATAACCCTTGAGTTAGAGGTGGCTGGTTTGGACTAGTTCTCTTTTATCACTTCATGTCCACATACCATTTTATGGAGCTTTGCAGGGTAATTATAATTAAAAAACATATATATATATCTTGAAATAATTCCTACTGGCTTTTACAGAACCAACATAAACAACTCCGAAAATGTATATTAAACATATTCTATAAGAAAAATGACCACAAAGAATAGAATTATGTAAAAAAACAAAATTCATAAAACATGAAAGAAATCCAACAACAGAAACTATAGTGTTACACTAATAATCTTAATTGTGGTAAGTTAATCAAAGATTAATATTCAACTTTATGGTAAATCATAAATATATATTCAAAGAGAAAGGTAAATGTCAGTTTTTTTTTCTTGTTGTGATGCATGACCCTACCTATTTAACTCAAAATTAAAAACCACAAAGAATTACTTATCTGATCTATATACACTGGCTTCATAAAATTATTTTTTTAACTGCTAACATGCTAAATTACTTGTGGATACATAACTTTGTTACATTGTACCCAATAGCATTATGTGCAATCATAAAAACAATTAAACAAAAGTATAATTAATATTTCAATTAATTTTAGTGATAACTGTTAGGGACTCTTACATATTTTACAGTGATAACTGTTAGGGACTCTTACATATTTTACAGTGATAACTGTTAGGGACTCTTACATATTTTACAGTGATAACTGTTAGGAACTCTTACATATTTTACAGTGATAACTGTTAGGGACTCTTACATATTTTACAGTGATAACTGTTAGGGACTCTTACATATTTTACAGTGATAACTGTTAGGAACTCTTACATATTTTACAGTGATAACTGTTAGGGACTCTTACATATTTTACAGTGATAACTGTTAGGGACTCTTACATATTTTACAGTGATAACTGTTAAGGACTCTTACATATTTTACACAGAATCAATGTTAGTGATTTCTGGGGATTGATGATTAGTGAAATTGGATAACTAATTAATGTCAGGCTCATTAAACAATCACTTTCAACTAATCACTTATTCTCATCAGACTCAGACAGTTACAGTAATTAAAAACAGTCATAATCAGAAACACCAATTTTGATTAGTTTATCACTTTCATGTCATTAATAGTTTTAATGACAATTTTGATTAACCATCTATTTCAGATGACATTAATCAACATTCACATTAACTAATGGAATTACTCTTCCAGTTTTAGTGATTTCATTTTTTTGTCAATATCTTATGCTGAAAATTCTTACAAGCAAAAACATAAATGTATTGCAATATGAAGACTAGATCAACAGTAACTAACAGTAATTTCACGATTACGTGATTACAAGTAATTTTTTGTAACCAAAACAACATATTTTTAAATTTCAGTTTTCCTAAATGAAGTTGTCATTCAGAATAAAATAATAAAAAACAGTTACTAATATATATTAATACAAAAATCATCCCTTAACATCTTTTATAAAACAACTTGGTCTCCAAATTACTTTTTTTGTTACTAACATAAAATATACAAATTCAGTTTGAAAAATACTTTTCAAATTTAGGCTTTTAATTTTACCATATTTCACAATCTGTGTGGAATTATTACAGACTATTAAGAACATATGTCATGATAACTAGTTACCTATGTATTATAATTTTCTAAAGTAACTGCTTTACAAGTGAGAAAAGCTCATACACATATAAATAAAGAGTTAATTTTTGTTTATTTAAAAATACACACAACATTGTGTTTAGATAAAATTTTAGGATAGATAGATTTCAAACCATCAAACTTCAATAACTTGATTCCAATAAACCTTTAGTAAATATATATGAATACTGACTACCAATCTAAAGTTGTCAAATGATTTTGTTGTGCAAGTCAACAATCAGGCCTCATCTGGAATATTTTGTGCAACTGTGGTCTCTTTATCTTATAAAGACTACTGAGATGGAAGTATCATGTTGGCAAAAAACTGTCCCCACTCCATGATTAATATTTCATTTATTATGGGAAATATATATTTACACATACATTAGTTTGTTATAGCCTAAAACAAACTGAAACAAAATTAATTAAAAAATAATAAATATAAAATGCTGTACTAATTAAAAATATTCCAGGGTACAAGTTATAATGTGCGATATAAAATTTACCCTAGATTGTGGAGGTGACTGAAGAAATAGAACCAACATTACAGTGGGGATACACCATTTATCACTTTTAACATCCAATTGCGAGTGTCACACAAAGAAATAAAATAAAGGAGTAGCAAAAAATACAGAACAGAGATTAGGAGAGTGATATGTGGGTGCTCCAGCCCACAACATCCCACATCAACAATCACCCTTCACTCCCTGCAGACAGTTGTATGAAGGTGACTGCTCTCCAAAAAAGAAAAAAGGTTACAATTTGTCAAAGGTTTGGATTTGTTGTTTTTAATGCAGTCCTTTCTTTTGATTTTGTTTACTTAACTCTGGCAATATTAATTTTCTCTAACATATATATCTATATACATACACATACAAACATATAAATTGCAATAACAACTTTTTTCTTACACACCAGACAAAATTAAGCTTAAAACATAAAAGATTACTCAAATGGATACAATCCTGCCATACGTACAACACACTCTAGCTTCTTCCTCAGTTTGAATAACACAGAAAATCATCAAAGCCAATGCTTCCAAAATGGACAGAGCTTTTCCATTTTAGCCATTAAAAACCCAACATCTCCCTGGATCTCTGCTAAATCTTCTCCCACCCTAACTGATTTACATATGATACCCCTGCATCAAGTTGCTGGAAAAGAATCAAAGCAGGATTACAAGTATAATTTTCTAAGTGAGTGGGTTTTCATACTAGAACAAGTTAAAAGTTAACTTGTATATTCATTAAACAAGAATGGAGTTAATATGATTGAAGCATTAGATTTTTTCATGTTGGCTTAAAAGGGTTGTAGGCCAAAAGGCCACAAGTTTAGTGTGATTAATTTTCAGTTGCTTTAGTTTTATTTATTTCAATAGGTACTAAATATATGGAACAAATTGCATTTATATTTATAAAGGCTTAAGCTATACAGGAGTTTAAGATAATGTCTGTAAATAACTGAAGAATCATAGTTTGATAGAGCAATTAGTTCTCTCCTTGTTAAGGGAGGTTGGAAATAAGGAGATCGTTGGTGGACCTAAATACTAAAACACACTTTCACCGTCTCTTATTGGCAGTATTACTTTTATGATAAGGTGGTCAGTCTACTGAATAATTTGCTTTCACATTTTTCAGCCTATTGTAGAAGCTGAAACATTATGAGTTTTGGATGAGACCGCACGAGTTATTTTAGATATCAGGACTGGATATATAAAAAGAAGTTCCTAAATGCAGTTCAGAGTAGGGTGGAAGTAGAAAATTTGATAGCGTAGACATACTAATTATACACCTGTAAACGAAACAGTTAGGATGGCTAGCTTAGACACTGCAGTGCAGTACCTCTACTTGACTTGGTGATGATTTACTAAAGTAATAAAATATTATTAAGTTACTGTTAACCTTCTAAAATCGGAAGCAAAAAATCCACCAGCTGCTGGGTCATTGGCATATTCTGGCTCAGCCGTTGTGATAGGCATTTCATTCGCATAGCTTCCTGTAACTCCGTTATTTGCCATAACTAAAGATAATTCTCTTTTCAATAACAAACAGCTTCATACAACCATTCTTTTCTATATCACATGCCACATCAGACATTTGCAGAGGGCGCTAAAGTACTAGTATTAAAAATGAACAGAATTAATAATCTATTATATTGTTGATGAAACGTTGTAGAATGGACGGCAACTGCCTGTTGCGGAGACACAAGTGTAGAGGACGACGTTTCGAAAGTCTTGAAGGCGAAAGACTTTCGAAACGTCATCTTCTACACTTATGTTTCCATAACAAGCAGTTGCCGTTCATTCTACAGTTTCATCATGAATACTCTGCTTAAACAATCTATCAAAGAACATTGTATTGTTGTTTGGTTTTACTCTTCCATTATTGACTTCCCCGTGGCTCAGTGACAAATCTGAATGAAATCTTTTAAAGATAAAAATCATGTTTTGATACCCGGGCTATCAAAGCACAGACAAACAAATGTGTATCTTTACGCTTGACAATAAACAAACAAACACACATATTGAAATGTTAACTCGAATATACCAAACACTTGTTTTTTTGTATATTAAATAAGAGATAATTTCAAATTAATCAATAATTTATACTTCTCTGTTGGGAAAGTCCAAATTGACTAATTAATGTGTTTAAAGCGAAAGTTACGAGTTCGAATCCCAGTCGAGTAGGGATTTTTTATTACAATGCTATAAACATTGTTTCGATAACCGTAATTAGTAGGCTACAAATAGTTCATTGTGTAGTTCTGTGCTTAACTTCAAAAAAACAAATAGTCTTCTTCCACATACGTACGCAAATTTATAGGCCCAGAATGGTCAGGTAGTTAAGACACTCGACTTGTGATCCTATGTTCGCGAGTTCGAATCTCTGTCATACTAAACATGCTCGCCCTTTCAGCCGTGGGAATGCTACAATGTGACGGACAATCTCACTATTCGTTAGTAAAAGAGTAGCCCAAGAGTTGGCAGTGGGTGGTTTTAACTAGCTGCTTTCCCTTTAGTCTTACGTACACTGCTAAATTATGGACGGCTAGCGCGAAATTCAAAAACAAACAATAATTTATTAGAATCGCTGTTTAGTTTATGTTGTCATCAGTAGGTATAGTCAAAATAATAACTCAAAAACAATTTAAATGCACATTGTATATACTTGTAACAACGTGGTAGAAATTTCAAATGTCATGATTTATTAATAAATTATCTGCACTCTGTCCGCAGCAAGGACGTCAACCCCGAATTTTATCGTTGTAAGTCTGGAACTTACAACTGTCTGACAGAGTGATAATATATTTTGAATTATTTGTTACTCCAATTAAATAAAGACAAATTAATAGACAGTTTTAATAAAACTAGATCAGGCATTGTGCGTTAGTACTTTCATAATATTCGTTAATTCATTGGGGTCACAAAATAGTTTTGTTTTTGAATTTCGCACAAAACTACTCGAGGGTAATCTGTGCTGGCCTTCCCTAATTTAGCAGTGTAAGACTAGAGAGAAGGCAGCTCGCCATCACCATTCACCGCCAACTCTTGGGCTACTCTTTTACCAATGAATAGTGGGATTGACCGACACATTGTAACACCCATATAAATATATGGGTGTGTTGGGCTAAGAAATTTTCTACAGTAAAGGGTCTGAAGGTTGTTGGTGATAAATTTGGTAATAAACGAACAGCATGCGCTCCACTTGTTGTTGTTGTTTTTTTAAATAATATATATATATTCGAAATAAGTTAAACATATGTACAAATATTATTTACACTATGGAGATTATAATTCTATCTTAAACGCTATACAGTTTTTTGTTCTTGTCAAAAGTCCACTTATTCCAGTTCAATTACTTTAAAATTCAGTTGACATGCCGAACTATTTTTCTACATTTTTATCACAATAGTATCAGTGTACAAGTAATTTACGCTGTCACGTGAAATACCGCAGTTATATCATAAACTTCCAATAATTGTCTGCCAAAGTCTACACAAGCAGGTTCGTTTGGTTTAGAACACTTTTTGGCGAGAAAAATTATTCTCCTCATCACACTCTAGCTGTTAATCTCACTATACCATATCAACCCATAAGCCATTCACTCCCTCGAAAGTTAACTTCGCGTTTTTAACTTTTCTATGACCGAAGTTGCTTTTCACGTGACTTTAATTTTAGACTGTTTTTGCTGGTTTGGTCGCAACTGTTTATACGTCCTTCACTTAGGCCTTCTAGAAATCTCCATAACTTTGACATCAATGGATTGCAAACACGACGTTCGATATCCACAACATCAATAAATTACAAGCACAAAATAAACAGTATTTTACATCTGACGACGTACAACTAAAAGTTGTTTATATTAAGTTAAATCTACGATTTAGAAAAAAATGAAAATGTATGGATCAGTAGTAAATGTTTATATTTATGTGTATATTAAATTATCGGTCCCCTATTTTTGTTTTTCTCGTTAGGTTATATGTGTAATTATGGTTTATACATGTATCTATGTATTATTTTTTGTATACTTCTAAAATAAAATATGGAAATATATGCCCCAAATGGAACAGCCGCAAGTTTGCGGTTTTTGATGCTAATAACTGAGTTTCGATATTTGTGATGGGTGCAACAGTGATATTGCATTGGCTCAATTTGCTGCTTTGCACTTAAATTGCAAATAAACAAATAGAAACGTGTGACTATAGCGGCCTCTGTTAAAAAAGTGTGAATGTTTTTCTTTATGAATCAAATAGGCATAGAAAATGGCACCTACGTTTAAAACAATATCTTCTTTCGGTATAAATACCACCAAGTATTTTTGGAAAGTAGTAAGCTTTTCCGATGCAAAAAATGCTTTGTATGTAAGTAATGATTTATTAATTGAGAAACTTAAAATATGTGAATGAACCTGTATGTTCTGTTAAAATGTCATTGGTCATGTATATATCATTATTGCACTAATACGGTGATAATGAATTAAACTTACAGCTACAAAACTAATCCACCACTTATATGCTCTTCGATTTCTATTTTGTAAACGTTAAATTTGGGTCGGCTTGTGCACTGATTTTATATATTACGTTTAGTTGCAGTATTGCTAAAAGTGCTATGTAGTATTATTATTTCAGTTATAGAAGTTTTACGCTTAATGTTTTAATTGGCTGCATTAACATGTTATTTTATATATTTGATGTATTTAGTTGACTTTGGAGTAGAAGCTGTTAATAATTATGTAATCAGAGGAAACTAAGTGTAATGAAGCTAGTTGTAAATATTATATTCTTCTTTGAATGCTGAGTAATATACAACATATATTTTGGATGGAAAGTATAGTGTAGGCTTTTTTATTTTAAAAGAATGTGTGTAGTATACATGTCTCGTGAAATAATACAATAGACTTATTTAATTTATAATTACTTCTACTGTTTTTTATTTTTATGAAAACTTGTGTTTATATGTCTCACAAAATAATAGGGCAAACTAATTAAATTTATAATTAATTTTTTTATATTTTTATGAAAACTGGTGCTGTTTACATGTCTTGTTGAATAATACAATAGACTAATTTCGTTTATAATTTTACTTTGTTTTATTTTTATGAAAACTGGTGTTGTTTACATGTCTCATGGAATAATAGGATATTGTAATTTAATTTATAATTAATTTTATGTATTTATTTTTTTACATTTACATTGAGTAAATAATCATGATGTGATTTTGTACCTACCTGTGCTATGTATATATTTTACAGATGATTTTATGATACTTAATTTTTCTGACAAATTAATATGTTCTAATTAACTGAAAGTCTAATAAGGGCTTTCAAGTAATATTTCATTTATTGTTTTGCTCTTTCAGAGGAGCTCACTTGCAGTATCACCAATTTATGAAAACTGTCTTGTACCTTCCTTTCTCTCTGGAATCATGAGCGTTCGTCATAAACACTGGAATCCAAAATTTAGAAAAGAAAGAAGTAAAAAGGTTTGTTATTGAAATTTTTACTTATGATTTAAAAAAAAATTAAAATAGTATCCAATAGATGTAAGAAACCGTATGAAATTACAGTGACTTGTTTATAATGTATCATACAATGTAGTAATTTGTTGTTTTTGCATTATATCATTGGTTTACTTTATTGTTTTTATATTGTAATAAACAACAGATGTAATTTGCAGTACTTTAAAATAACCTAATAATTGTTTATGTTTTATTGACAATTACTGTGTTTTCTATTTCAAACATTAGGGGCCACTGATCAAAAAATTAAACTGTGTTTTGCTTTTATTACTAAAACCATTCTCAATTTTCTTATTATTATTAACAGTAAAATATAAGATATATGCAATGAATTACCCTGTCTTGAAAATGGTTGAATGCTATAGTGAGTGAAAAACACCCCTAAAGAAGTACTCTGCTTATATTGTGCCAGTTTGAAACTGTGCTCTGTTATTTCATAAATTATTTTTCTAGAAATGAAGAATTTTTTTTAGTTATTCATTGTCCAGTATACTTATCAAGCTTAGAAGTTGAAAGTGATGTGAGCTGTCAAGTCACACAACTGTTGTAGGCTTAATATCACAAGGATTTTATCTTCAATTCAGACAACAAATTACAAGGGTAATCATTACAGAATTGCCAATTCTAAACTTCTGCACTTGTCAAAGAATACACATATCCAAATGTTTAGAATAGGCACTGCAAAAATTGATTATTTAATTTTTAACACTTATTTCTCAATTATGTGAATAGCTTATATTAAGTATTGTCTTACTGTATAATTACTTTACTTACATTGGCTATTACACTAGGCTCAGATTGGATTCTTCCATCTTTTTTCATAGCCTAAGAGCAAACTAAATAGCAGAGAGTTTTGTGTTTATGATTTTCTGTTAAGTTTTACTCTGTAAAGTTTGAAAATGTAGTTTTAGGGTTTTACCAGACGACAATATATTATTAAAATATTATATAAAGTTTAATGTAAGTCGATATATTTTTTTTTTTTCCTTATTTTACTTCTAAATATGTCAAATAATCATTTTGTCTCATGCTGTTGATGTTTGCAGATGATCAAAGTAAAACTTCCTGACTATGAAGAAATGTATCAAAATAAGGAATTAACTCCTGATGAAATAAGAGCGAAGATGAAGGAGAAAGGGGTAGCGCCTCCTAGACCATGGATGGAGAAACCCATTTATATCAGTTGTACAGGTAAAAATTATGAAAAAAAAAAATGTAATTAAAAGACTTTAAAGCATTTCTTATTTCAGATACTATGTGTGTATCAGATTACAGATTTCTCTAGTATCAGACTATTAAATTGAATGCACCTTTTAATTTGTAAAGTAGTTTTGTTTTTTTTTGCATTTGCTTTTCTTGAACTTTGTCTTTCTTCTGGTCAAAAGCTATAGTTCTCTCCAAGTGAATTAATTTCAGTTTTTTAAAATATCATTAGAATATCACGGAGATTCAACAAGCATCGGGTATTTTTTTTAAAGCTTTTGTCATCATAACAACCCATTTTTTTTCGTGTGACCATTCTGCATAGTTCAGATAGTGGGTATAATTATTATGATAGGACTTAATTACAAAAACACAGTGGGTTAAATAATCTTGGAAATGACTCTGAAAAGCTATTTATATTTCACTAATATACAGTTTAAACCAATTTTATGTATTTGGAAAACTAGGGTTAAAATATTTTAAACCTCTCGGGGTGTCAAAGGTAATGTTTCATGTATTCTTAAGTACTGTTTTAATGATTCTAAAACATTCTTGAATCATCAAGAATGCTTAAGTTTATACTTTCAATCAATTTGTATTGAGGTTCAAACCTAAACTTTTATATAATTACTTCATACTCATTGGAACAATTTGAACCATTGCACCATTATAGAGCAATATTTTGTCTGTTAGACAGTCAGTAGTTGCTAAAGTGATGACACACAAGGGATGCTTAACATTCCAATTTGTACTGTTGCAATGTCGGTAGAATGTGTACATACTATTAATGCACTGTGTAGGTCACAGCACAGCATAATGACATATGAACTTCAAGAAATAGATATTTTTTGCTCTTGGTTTTCATTTTATTTACTCTTGAAACAACACTTTCAGGGATCCTGAAGGAGTACATCTATTTAGTTAATATTTTTGAAGATATTAATTTTGTTATTAAAAATTCAGAATTATTTTTAGAATGCATAGAAATGTTAATTATAAAGAACTAACATATTCAAGTTTTGTAGAGCTTTCTACTTAATAATGTATTGATTTCTGACATTTACCACTGCAAAAGAGTTTACAGATTTATATTATAACTTTATAGCTACTGTTAGGCAGGTGTACATTTTAAAAAAAAGTGATAATTTGACATTCAATGTGTACAAAATGTACAGACACTATTATAATTAAAGTACTTATAAACAAGAAGCTTGTTTTCCTTCAAAGAAGATTTATATATATCCAAATGGTTTTGTATACAGGTTCCATATTTGAACCTTATGTTCCCCCTGAAGGAGATGGAAAAGTTACTATCATCTCAACTTCTGTAAGTCCAGGGCTTTTTAATTAACTTCCAAACCAGTTAGCACATTTGAGTTACTGACTATAATAGGTTACTTGCTAAGGATAGTCACCACAAATCTTTGCTCATAAAACTATTTACACAGGGAACAAAGATTTGTTGCGGTTTATGTGGAAGTCATTAAAATTACTTAC
Organism: Tachypleus tridentatus; assembly: GCF_004210375.1. Classification (NCBI taxonomy): domain Eukaryota; kingdom Metazoa; phylum Arthropoda; class Merostomata; order Xiphosura; family Limulidae; genus Tachypleus; species Tachypleus tridentatus. The sequence continues at coordinate 106,477,882 of NC_134828.1, forward strand.
AACAATTTTCCAACTGCTAACTAAAACACATAAGTGACTTATTATTATAAGTTTCAACTCTTGAGGAACAGTTAGTATGTTTTACAATGGTAGAATGGCATACAGTGCAAAATCCATTGAAAAATTAAATGCATAACGTTACATGATATGTACTTAAAAAAATACACTTCATAATGAAGGATAGGGACCAAGTTATCAATTTGCAATTGAAAAGTAAAATTAATGATTGAAATTCTAAATGAATTATTTTCAGTTTTACAGTTGAGGCCTTAATCTGATAATATATTTCAAAACCCAAGCTACGATGTGTAACACTGCCACTTTTTTCAAGGCTTGTCAGATTGGTAGAGTACTACAGTTGTAGAGCCTGAAGTGAAAAATATGAAGTTTACCAATACGTAAAGTAAAAAATTCATTTCTTTAATTCGTCAAGTTATTTCCTTCCCTGGTTTAAAAAATAAACAACTTGAGTTAAATAAGTGAACGTTACTGTTTTGCCATAACAAAACAGCATGAATGTGAAATTATATATCAGAAAGTCAAATATAAAACCGATATTAAGCCATTAACTATATTGGGCTAGGGTTAGGTTCTTGACGATTCCTTTTTTGAAATGTGAAACTATGATGTATACTTAATTTATGAAACAGTAATCACTGACTGAATCAATAATAATCAGTTGAGTAGTTTATTTCCAAACTTCATGTTCATAAGATTATAAGTTTATTTTTCATTTTCCACAATTCCAGCTCAGAGTAACTTTGCTAACCTTTCAGCTTATAAGCAGATATTATTTGGGGAAAAATATATATATATATATATGCACATACTCATTAGATTTCATGAATAATTTTAATGTAAATTTTTAAGAATACTTTATTAAATTATAAGAATATTTCCAGTAAATACCCATTACTCATTAATTTATGAGAATACTTTAAATAAATATACATTAGGGTACAAGATAAATTTAAATGAATGTCCATTAGTGAACGAGAACATGTTAAATGAATATTCATTAATTTATAAGAATATTTAAAGTTTTCTTCCAAACATGCTGAAAATATGCCTTTTTACTGTGATGTGTGTCTTTTTAATTTCAGCATGTCATATTTTAGTATCAAATCTGAAAACAAAAATTAACTGTATATAGCAGCTCTTCTTGTAAAAGTTATTACATAACAGGAAACTGATTTAAGTGAAAGATTGCATTAAATGGTTTTAGCAAATTACTTTTAATTGTAAGTAGGCATAAAACTGTTTACATTTGTAAACATATTAGTACATCAGTTTTATTTTATTTCTTTCAGGGAGTCAAGCAGAGAATTGAATTTCTTGAGAAAAAAGGAAAATCTTACCTGGCTATCAGAAAAATTCGATCTTTTGAAGATGACTTTGATATTCCAGAATTAGCAGAAAGGGCTCAGACAATCTATATTGAAGCCATCGAAGCTCTTGTTGCGTAAGTTGAAAGTGATAGGTTAAGTGTAGAATTGTGTCAAGAGAAGTTTTAGGTTTTATCTTATTAATTTCAAGCATTTTTACATCTTTTCAAGCTATGCCTACAACATGTTTTTGCCTAAGACAGATATGTCATTGAAGATAACATAAGGGAAAAAACTAAAACATGTTCTTCACATATGTTGTGACTTGGCATCAAGTCTCGAGGCTTACAGCACTAAAAACCAGATTTCAATATCTTTGGTAGGTACAGCATAGGTGGCCCATTGTACAGCTTTGAGCTAAATAAAAATAAATCTGATGTCCTTAAAACCCTGTTTTATAATATTTTAATTCTTAGAAAGCTTGTACATTTTTCATCTTGCATTTAGTGAGGTGTTTCTGAGTATATTGTATGTATCAAAATTGTTCTTAGGAGTTAATAATTTACAGTTTAAACTTTAATTAACTTATAGCAAGATAGATTTCTAATTCATTAAGATATCACATGGGTTTTAGAAATATGAATCCTTCTGACGTGATGCTTGGAGGAAAATGTTGTATTTGTTTAAACCATATTCTTCAGTCAAGACGTTAACATTTATAACTTTGTTTGTGCTCTTATTCAATAGTTAAAAATCATTTAAATTTTTTTATGCTATTGTTACAGGAAGAACAAACATAAAGTTCATGAACTAGTCACAGAGAAATGTTATCCGGTAATATGCCTTTTTTATTGTTACGTTGTTATGAAATATGTAAAATATTTGTGGTATGATAGGTCAAGTTATATTTTTTATCATGTTATGTAGATCCCTTGTTGTTCCTGAATATTGTGTTATGGAAAATGTTCTTTATTAATTCAGAACAAGTTATAAGTCAAGTTATATTTTTTGTATCATGTTATGTAGATCCCTTGTTGTTCCTGGATATTGTGTTATGGAAAATGTTCTTTATTAATTCAGAACAAGTTATAAGTCAAGTTATATTTTTTGTATCATGTTATGTAGATCCCTTGTTGTTCCTGGATATTGTGTTATGGAAAATGTTCTTTATTAATTCAGAACAAGTTATAAGTCAAGTTATATTTTTTGTATCATGTTATGTAGATCCCTTGTTGTTCCTGAATATTGTGTTATGGAAAATGTTCTTTATTAATTCAGAACAAGTTATAAGTCAAGTTATATTTTTTGTATCATGTTATGTAGATCTCTTGTTGTTCCTGGATATTGTGTTATGGAAAATGTTCTTTATTAATTCAGAACAAGTTATAAGTCAAGTTATATTTTTTGTATCATGTTATGTAGATCTCTTGTTGTTCCTGAATATTGTGTTATGGAAAATGTTCTTTATTAATTCAGAACAAGTTATAAGTCAAGTTATATTTTTTGTATCATGTTATGTAGATCTCTTGTTGTTCCTGGATATTGTGTTATGGAAAATGTTCTTTATTAATTCAGAACAAGTTATAAGTCAAGTTATATTTTTTGTATCATGTTATGTAGATCCCTTGTTGTTCCTGAATATTGTGTTATGGAAAATGTTCTTTATTAATTCAGAACAAGTTATAAGTCAAGTTATATTTTTTGTATCATGTTATGTAGATCTCTTGTTGTTCCTGGATATTGTGTTATGGAAAATGTTCTTTACTAATTCAGAACAAGTTATAAGTCAAGTTATATTTTTTGTATCATGTTATGTAGATCTCTTGTTGTTCCTGAATATTGTGTTATGGAAAATGTTCTTTATTAATTCAGAACAAGTTATAAGTCAAGTTATATTTTTTGTATCATGTTATGTAGATCTCTTGTTGTTCCTGGATATTGTGTTATGGAAAATGTTCTTTATTAATTCAGAACAAGTTATAAATCAAGTTATATTTTTTGTATCATGTTATGTAGATCTCTTGTTGTTCCTGGATATTGTGTTATGGAAAATGTTCTTTATTAATTCAGAACAAGTTATAAGTCAAGTTATATTTTTTGTATCATGTTATGTAGATCTCTTGTTGTTCCTGGATATTGTGTTATGGAAAATGTTCTTTATTAATTCAGAACAAGTTATAAGTCAAGTTATATTTTTTGTATCATGTTATGTAGATCTCTTGTTGTTCCTGGATATTGTGTTATGGAAAATGTTCTTTATTAATTCAGAACAAGTTATAAATAATGCCAGTTTTATGTCTTATAATGGAATAAAATTTTATTAATAAATATCCCTAAAGCTGAACACACAAGTTTAAGTTGGTTTACATACAGTTAAAAATTATATAAATAAATGTTTGTGGTATATCAATGTGATATCTAATCTTTTAAATACTATGATTATTAGCTACATATATCTGCAAAGAAATGTACTTTATTGTCCTCTCTGACTAGGTTAGTTTCATGTTTTTATGAAAATTCCAGATATTGTTTATTAGAATATTACCACTGTTTGACAGAAAAGCTTCACATGGTAAAATATGTCTGTGTAGGGCAACAAGAAAAATTGTGATCAAATGAAGGCTTAAGAATTCTTTATTTTCATAGCACTGTTATTACTATATATGTTTGAGAAATAATTATATTATAATGTTATATTTAATTGTGATGTATTTGAGGGAAGTTGACACTTAGATACTCACTTATTTGGCCTGGCATGGCCAGGTGCTTAGGCTGCTCAACTCGTAATTTGTGAGTCGTGGGTTCAAGTTCCCATAACTCCAAACATGCTCACCCTATCAGCTGTGGGGGCATTATAATGTGACAGTCACTCCCACTATTCATTGATAAAAGAGTAGTCCAAGAATTGGCAATGGCTAGTGATGACTAGCTGCCTTCTCTCTAGTCTTACACTGCTAAATTAGGGATGGCTAACACAGATAAGCCCTCATGTAACTTTGTGCAAAAAACTAACAAACTCACTTATTACTTCTCTAATTATCATATACTGATGTAAGTGCAACTTTTGTGAGGTGTAACAGTTCATATATTGTGTAATGAAGATTGTAGTAAGGGCCAAAATATCAGTTTAACCTCAATGAATATTCGGTTCAAATGTATTTATATCTCCAAGTATTATTATGTCTCATAAGTTCCCTGTCTTTCTATGCTCAGTTTTAAGGCACGTAGCAAAATGTAAATAACTTTATTGTTAAGGTCAAAATTAAAACAAAAAGGTTTAAAAAATGTTTATCCATATTGTAGTTGTAAAGTATGCAGTTCATGTACATAACATCAATACTTCAATCTAATTATTTTTATGTTTTTATGTATTCACAATACTATTTATTAATTGTACAGTTGTAAGCTTTCTTTAAATTACACAGTTGAGAATGAAAGTTTAAATAATATTCAATTACCTAAATTGTGTGTGAAAGTTCAGCAGTTGTTTGGTGATTGTTTGATGTATGCTTCATCTGAAGAATCAGATACCACTTCTGAACGTGTAGCATAGTTTTGTTTTTGGCTTTACTGATTACTTTGAATATACTAGGGATTGTTGGATAGTCCTTGAACCTAGAATTAAGGTGCTCCTTCAAATGATCTTCCAGTAGTCAATCTGATACAAACACACTTTGAGTAGCAAGATTTATAAGTAACATGTGGCTGTTGAGAAAATTAGATATGATCTTTTAAACCTGAAAAAATTCTGAATTCTCAGTATAGATCTGAACACTAATTGAAGGTGGATATTAGGACACACTGCTGATTGTGTTGTACAGTTTCTTCTTTAAGATTTGTGAGTGCAGGTCTGCATACAGTAGAGTAGAGAGATTATTAAACATAGATTTGGAACGTCACACTTTACTGTCCTGGGTAGAGGTAGTTACTGAACACTTCTGTTGATGGTAGAACCATTAAAGTTGCTTGGAAGATGAGTAATATATCGGGTTAACTAAGGCTTACTGGGAAAGTTCCAGAGAACAGGTGAAATTATGTACATGAGACATAAGAAAGTTTATAAGGCCTTCTTTGAAATGAAGTGGAACAAAACTGTTAAAGTGGGTGAATGGTCTGGTGTAGGTGGGTTTCTAATGACAACCATCATTGTTGGTTGAAAAACTAAAGTGTCAAGACAGGGTAGAGCAGAGCATTGTTGGAATTTATAGACGAACTTAATGTTAACATGTTTATAAATCACATGTTTTATGAATTTAATTAATTGTACAACTGTGAGCTTTCTTTCATCACTTTTCTCCCTGAAGATATTTTGAATTTAAAAAATAAACAAATTGGGCCAAAATGAAAGTATTTCAATGGAAACATAGTAATTGTTACTTTCAGTAATAATATTGACTCCACTGCATAGTGTATCAAATGTTAGTACTTTTTCTTTATTGTTGTTTATTACTATGTTTCCATAGTAATTGTTACTTTCAGTAATAATATTGACTCCACTGTATAGTGTATCAAATGTTAGTACTTTTTCTTTATTGTTGTTTATTACTATGTTTCCATAGTAATTGTTACTTTCAGTAATAATATTGACTCCACTGCATAGTGTATCAAATGTTAGTACTTTTTCTTTATTGTTGTTTATTACTATGTTTCCATAGTAATTGTTACTTTCAGTAATAATATTGACTCCACTGCATAGTGTATCAAATGTTAGTACTTGTTCTTTATTGTTGTTTATTACTATGTTTCCATAGTAATTGTTACTTTCAGTAATAATATTGACTCCACTGTATAGTGTATCAAATGTTAGTACTTTTCTTTATTGTTGTTTATTACTATGTTTCCATAGTAATTGTTACTTTCAGTAATAATATTGACTCCACTGCATAGTGTATCAAATGTTAGTACTTTTTTTTCTTTATTGTTGTTTATTACTATGTTTCCATAGTAATTGTTACTTTCAGTAATAATATTGACTCCACTGTATAGTGTATCAAATGTTAGTACTTTTCTTTATTGTTGTTTATTACTATGTTTCCATAGTAATTGTTACTTTCAGTAATAATATTGACTCCACTGTATAGTGTATCAAATGTTAGTACTTTTTCTTTATTGTTGTTTATTACTATGTTTCCATAGTAATTGTTACTTTCAGTAATAATATTGACTCCACTGCATAGTGTATCAAATGTTAGTACTTTTTCTTTATTGTTGTTTATTACTATGTTTCCATAGTAATTGTTACTTTCAGTAATAATATTGACTCCACTGCATAGTGTATCAAATGTTAGTACTTTTCTTTATTGTTGTTTATTACTATGTTTCCATAGTAATTGTTACTTTCAGTAATAATATTGACTCCACTGTATAGTGTATCAAATGTTAGTACTTTTCTTTATTGTTGTTTATTACTATGTTTCCATAGTAATTGTTACTTTCAGTAATAATATTGACTCCACTGTATAGTGTATCAAATGTTAGTACTTTTTCTTTATTGTTGTTTATTACTATGTTTCCATAGTAATTGTTACTTTCAGTAATAATATTGACTCCACTGCATAGTGTATCAAATGTTAGTACTTTTTCTTTATTGTTGTTTATTACTATGTTTCCATAGTAATTGTTACTTTCAGTAATAATATTGACTCCACTGTATAGTGTATCAAATGTTAGTACTTTTCTTTATTGTTGTTTATTACTATGTTTCCATAGTAATTGTTACTTTCAGTAATAATATTGACTCCACTGTATAGTGTATCAAATGTTAGTACTTTTTCTTTATTGTTGTTTATTACTATGTTTCCATAGTAATTGTTACTTTCAGTAATAATATTGACTCCACTGTATAGTGTATCAAATGTTAGTACTTTTTCTTTATTGTTGTTTATTACTATGTTTCCATAGTAATTGTTACTTTCAGTAATAATATTGACTCCACTGTATAGTGTATCAAACGTTAGTACTTTTTCTTTATTGTTGTTTATTACTATGTTTCCATAGTAATTGTTACTTTCAGTAATAATATTGACTCCACTGTATAGTGTATCAAATGTTAGTACTTTTTCTTTATTGTTGTTTATTACTATGTTTCCATAGTAATTGTTACTTTCAGTAATAATATTGACTCCACTGTATAGTGTATCAAATGTTAGTACTTTTTCTTTATTGTTGTTTATCACTATGTTTCCATAGTAATTGTTACTTTCAGTAATAATATTGACTCCACTGTATAGTGTATCAAACGTTAGTACTTTTTCTTTATTGTTGTTTATTACTATGTTTCCATAGTAATTGTTACTTTCAGTAATAATATTGACTCCACTGTATAGTGTATCAAATGTTAGTACTTTTTTCTTTATTGTTGTTTATTACTATGTTTCCATAGTAATTGTTACTTTCAGTAATAATATTGACTCCACTGTATAGTGTATCAAACGTTAGTTTTTTCTTTATTGTTGTTTATTACTATGTTTCCATAGTAATTGTTACTTTCAGTAATAATATTGACTCCACTGTATAGTGTATCAAACGTTAGTACTTTTTCTTTATTGTTGTTTATTACTATGTTTCCATAGTAATTGTTACTTTCAGTAATAATATTGACTCCACTGTATAGTGTATCAAATGTTAGTACTTTTCTTTATTGTTGTTTATTACTATGTTTCCATAGTAATTGTTACTTTCAGTAATAATATTGACTCCACTGTATAGTGTATCAAATGTTAGTACTTTTTCTTTATTGTTGTTTATTACTATGTTTCCATAGTAATTGTTACTTTCAGTAATAATATTGACTCCACTGTATAGTGTATCAAATGTTAGTACTTTTCTTTATTGTTGTTTATCACTATGTTTCCATAGTAATTGTTACTTTCAGTAATAATATTGACTCCACTGTATAGTGTATCAAATGTTAGTACTTTTTTTTTTTCTTTATTGTTGTTTATTACTATGTTTCCATAGTAATTGTTACTTTCAGTAATAATATTGACTCCACTGTATAGTGTATCAAATGTTAGTACTTTTTTTTCTTTATTGTTGTTTATTACTATGTTTCCATAGTAATTGTTACTTTCAGTAATAATATTGACTCCACTGTATAGTGTATCAAACATTAGTACTTTTTCTTTATTGTTGTTTATTACTATGTTTCCATAGTAATTGTTACTTTCAGTAATAATATTGACTCCACTGTATAGTGTATCAAATGTTAGTACTTTTTCTTTATTGTTGTTTATTACTATGTTTCCATAGTAATTGTTACTTTCAGTAATAATATTGACTCCACTGTATAGTGTATCAAACGTTAGTACTTTTTCTTTATTGTTGTTTATTACTATGTTTCCATAGTAATTGTTACTTTCAGTAATAATATTGACTCCACTGTATAGTGTATCAAATGTTAGTACTTTTTCTTTATTGTTGTTTATCACTATGTTTCCATAGTAATTGTTACTTTCAGTAATAATATTGACTCCACTGTATAGTGTATCAAACGTTAGTACTTTTTCTTTCTTTATTGTTGTTTATTACTATGTTTCCATAGTAATTGTTACTTTCAGTAATAATATTGACTCCACTGTATAGTGTATCAAATGTTAGTACTTTTTCTTTATTGTTGTTTATTACTATGTTTCCATAGTAATTGTTACTTTCAGTAATAATATTGACTCCACTGCATAGTGTATCAAACATTAGTACTTTTTCTTTATTGTTGTTTATTACTATGTTTCCATAGTAATTGTTACTTTCAGTAATAATATTGACTCCACTGCATAGTGTATCAAATGTTAGTACTTTTTCTTTATTGTTGTTTATTACTATGTTTCCATAGTAATTGTTACTTTCAGTAATAATATTGACTTCACTGTATAGTGTATCAAACATTAGTACTTTTTCTTTATTGTTGTTTATTACTATGTTTCCATAGTAATTGTTACTTTCAGTAATAATATTGACTCCACTGCATAGTGTATCAAATGTTAGTACTTTTTTTTCTTTATTGTTGTTTATTACTATGTTTCCATAGTAATTGTTACTTTCAGTAATAATATTGACTCCACTGTATAGTGTATCAAATGTTAGTACTTTTTCTTTATTGTTGTTTATTACTATGTTTCCATAGTAATTGTTACTTTCAGTAATAATATTGACTCCACTGTATAGTGTATCAAATGTTAGTACTTTTTCTTTATTGTTGTTTATTACTATGTTTCCATAGTAATTGTTACTTTCAGTAATAATATTGACTCCACTGCATAGTGTATCAAACGTTAGTACTTTTTCTTTATTGTTGTTTATTACTATGTTTCCATAGTAATTGTTACTTTCAGTAATAATATTGACTCCACTGTATAGTGTATCAAATGTTAGTACTTTTTCTTTATTGTTGTTTATTACTACCGTGTTTCTCCGATAATAAGACCTACCCATAAAATAAGACCTAGTGTGATTTTTTGGGGATAGTTTTAATATAAGCCCTAGTTAAGAGTGGCAGGAAGAGGAAAGAAATAAAAAAAACTAATAATTTATTAATTAATTTAATAGTTAGTTAATTAGTTTGTTTAAGTATTAATCAGTTAGTTTAATAGTTTAATAATAGTTTATTTTAAATGGTTAGTTTAATAGTTTTACTTTGTAACTTCATTTTTTTAATATATCAAAATAAGTCATCGCCCGAAAATAAGCCCTAGTGTCATAATTTGAAGTGAAAAATAATATAAGCCTTGTCTTATTTTCCGAGAAACACGGTATGTTTCCATAGTAATTGTTACTTTCAGTAATAATATTGACTCCACTGTAGTGTATCAAATGTTAGTACTTTTTCTTTATTGTTGTTTATTACTATGTTTCCATAGTAATTGTTACTTACATCTCCTAAGCTGACTGAACCTTGTGCAGTATTATTGAATTTAAAGCAAAATATATCATTAACAGTTAGTTTAGTCAACTAACAAAACAATGCATTCTACTCTATTTTCCATAAGTAGAAACATATTTAATTTGCTATGCTAATTTCCTAGTGGATTTTTAGTTTTATTTCAATTAAAAATTGATTAATGTAAATTTATTACTTCCGGTTTTCAGACTTCTAGAAACTCCAGAAGGATAACAAGAGGAATGAAAGAATAATATAACATTTGATTTTAACCAAAATTAGAAAAGTATGACCAATGAAATTGACTTGGAAAGGATGACTGTTGTACTTATTACTTCAGAATTTGGCTTCTTACATTTGAACCAAAAGTAGAGACTAGCAATTTTGAATATGAAACAATATCAACTCTAGTCACTATCATTAAGTTTGGCATAGTGACTAACCCTAACCAATACAGTCTGGTATCATTCCAACTTATTTTGTGTTTCTGCTGTACAAACAAAAGATAATTTATCTTGATAGGTACTCCTCCTTTGTTTCTTTACATTTTTTTAAATGTTCTTTGCCATTTAACCTTGTATGTAAATATAATGTGAACTAGGACTAACAATTCATATATTTGTCATAATCAGTGATAAAGTCATTATTTACATAATTTTGACTGCAGTCAGCACTCCATTTGATGTACCTTCACCATCTTTTCTGGTCCTTTTTGTTAAACAGTTTTTGAAGTCATCCCTTTTTTTTTTTCCATGTTCCATGATCTAATGAAGTGAAACAATTACAATGAGTACAACCAATCATATTTTGAAAATTTAGATGCATTAATCTCTTCACCGAAGCACACTGTGGGTTTCTTATGTGATGTGTCTGACTTGTATTTAAAGATGGTAGAAATTTAAAAAAATACAAAACTTCGTCCTGTTTGCTACATTTCTAATAAAGTTATAATGAACATTGTTTCAGTACATGTACTTTTTTGTTAGTTACATATTTAGAACAACAGTGAATAAATTATACTTCAAACTACCTTTCAGATAATGTCAGTGCTTAAATCTGAGTTATTGTTGTGACATATGGCAAAACAGTTTGTAAACTTTTACACTTTTAACATTTCAAGTGTGAAGTTACGTGATAAAGAAGAAATATATTCTGCATGAGTTTAACTTTCGTTTCCTCTTAATATTCTTGAATAATTGCTGGAAGTTAAAATAAACATGGTATTATTTACATCACAAATAAAAATTCAAGTAGAAGAAATAGCTGAATATAAAAGTAACACTACACAAAAATATTTTTGAAAAGTTTTGCTTACTGAAAAGTTTTTGCTGATTGTGACAGGTATCTGGTGCTTATGCAAAAATATAGTTTTGGTTTTGATTCATCACATAAGAACTCTGAGAAATAGACAGTTAACTGTTTACCAGCAATAACGTATTTAATTGTGTTTATGTTTCTAATACGCTATCAAGTTCAACATAATTAAAAGTGTTTTGCTCCTGATATTCGTTTGTATTCAATGTCTGGTGCATCACATTGCAGTGTCCAACAGTAATCAGCAAGCATTGACTGATATCAGGTTGCCCTGATATCGTTTTTCCATTGTATCAATGTCCTGGTGAAACTGAATATTTCGATGAAACAGTAGGTGATGGGCAAATTTGAATGTGATTTTTGTGATCAGCAGCCAAAAATCTATAAGGAACATCCAACAGTGTTCAAGAAGAAAACACTTTGTTGTGCAGAGTAATTAGTGTTCATGGTGCTGTCATGGAAAAGATTAAATAACCACAAGCAGAGGAATGTGGTAGTGAATAGCAACTATAGTGTTACTTTGAATGAGAAATGATTACATAAATTTATAATAGCAGCATGTGAAACTTTTAATGTGCCAATGAACAACAAGTAATTTATTCTCAGATGAATGTAGACATAGTTTACATTCAAGTTTTGTTTCAGTTAATTAAATTAATGTGTCATTAGCATGCAGGAGATAACAACCAGTATAGTCTTTGATGGTACCAAATGAGTCTTGGTTAATGTTTTTTTATGTATAGAAATGGTTAAGTACATCCTATTAAAATTGTTTTGGAGCCTATGTCAATACAGTCCATGTTGCCACATCTGATCATGCTGTCTCTGATGGCCATACACCTCTACAACAATTCTACAGCATTGTTTCTCTTGTTAAAGCTCCATTTTAAGACTATTATTTCAAAAGCACACCTCTCTTTCCAACATGCTTTCAGCAATATGTCTAGTGTCTGAAAATGATGGCTTCCTGTTGAAACAGTCTACATACACTGAACATTTTGTTTAGTATCAGTTTCACATACTAAAAAAATTGAAATGGCTTCAAATTCAAACCATTTGGCTTTGTATTTATATATTTAAACTTGATTTTTAAAGGGTCACCTTAGTTCCTGTATCAAGTTTCATCAAAATTGGTTCAACCAGTCTTATAACCTGTGATGTCGAGTCATCAAACAGGTGGACAATTCCACTTTGTGTGTGTGTATGTATGTATATAGCACCTAAGTCCAAAATAAAAATTAAGAAGCCCTTTGCTTTTTTTTTTTTAAATAAATGTCATTGAAACAAAAGTACTTGTTATGATACATTTTGGTGTAAAAAGGTTGTGAATGTATTGTCAACTATTGAAGTCAGCAGTTATAAACAAATTTAGACTGATAATTATAATGCACTTTGTTTCTTGCAATTTTATCTTTCTTAATAGGAATTAATGTATCAAACGTATCGGAAAACAATCCATTGGAACTTTATTAAGTCTCTGGAACCTCCCAGGATTGTACAGGTGCGGTGTACAGAAGTGATCAGCAAAGACAACGTGTTTGCCCAGGCCACTGTTCGAATGCACAGCCAACAGGTAATGATGTGTTGTAACACTTTTAAATACAGTTGTAGACTCAGTAAAAAAGATAGTTTTACCAATATTTCTTTATAAAAGATATCTAGTTAGTTATCTTGTTGTTTTAGTAGTAGCAATGACCAGTGAAGTCACTTTTATGTATGAAAGCATAATTACATTTCATTTTTTGAATAGAAGTAGTGAACTTTACTAGCATAAAGAATCATCTCTCACGTTTAATGACATTTGGATAGCATTTTCTCTTCATAATTTTCCAAGATATAAAGTACATTGATGAATGCATTCAGTGTTAAGAAATGAGAACTATATAATAAATTCTATTTGTAGTTTTAGTTATTTCAGTGTGACAACTCCTGGCTTCCTGCAAGTGCTATTTATAAATAACAATAAAAATCTGTATGTGAAGCATTAAAATCATTTGTTTTAAACTTTTCTTCCAACATGATTTTGTTATAAAGTGAATCAAATGTTAAAAGATGTCACATGATATTTCCATTTCAAGGTAGAAAATATCAGTTTCATAACTTGTTCAGTTTACTATGTTCATATGAGAAGTACGTGTGTATCAAAAATATGTTTCTGGTTATCTTATATTTTAGGTTTGTTTTTAAGCCAATTATTAAGAACACTATTTGTTGACGGTGTAGTTTCCTAAATGCATCACCTATTGAATAAATGTTTATCATAAAACCAAATAGTGGAGTGTAAATTTTCCTTCCTATTCTCTTTAGACACTGGCTATTTATGACAGATTTGGAAGGTTAATGTATGGAAATGAAGCTGTTGTGAAGGATGTTCTTGAATATGTGGTGCTTGAAAAACATCTGGCTAACCAATATGGATTATGGAGGATTCATGGAAAGATTATACCTGAATGGATGCCTCCTAAAGATCCTATTCTAAAGACATTCGTAAAACAAGGATTTCGTATGAAGCCAAAAGCAGACACAATTGTCCCAACTGATGATGTAATAGTTCCAAAGTCAGATATATCCACTGTTGCTGTTTAATATAGCTTGTTGTTATTTGAGTGCATGCCGTGCTCTGTTTATTTTGATTTTTGAATATTAAACCATATTTATATTACATTTAATCACGTGTATATTTATTTGATTTTGTTATAATGTGTATCTGCATTTATTGCATATAAATGGTAATTAATCTAGAACCAAAAGGAATTATGCATGACAACAGTTATCAATTATTTAACAACAAACGAGAAAAAAAAGACAATGGAAACTATTGAAATAATATCATTGTTCATCATACATGTATGATTTTGTTGTAGAATACTTCGGATGTCACGAACAACATGAGATATGGTTAGTGCGTTTGAATATCTTAACACAACCTTTTACATCCTTCACTGTTTCAGTGAAAAATTGTAAGTTCAAAAACAGTTTAAAAAACAACCTAGCGCAGATAGCCCTTGTGTAGCTTTGTGGGAAATTCAAAACAAACCAACAAAAACAACCATTTACCAATAACATCTGTAGTTATAATGAGTCTTCATTAAGTGGAAGTCTTACTGATGTTTTCATCTGTCCAAATATAAGTAATCAAATACTTCTTTGATAATATTTGGTTTGACCAGTGCCGATGTTGAGTCTCATGCATTTGTATTATAACCTTAAATGGTCTTTGTAAGAATAAATTTATCAGTAAGTACAAAACTCAGGCATAAATTAATGTTCCTGATGTAATTTTATCAGAAACAATCAGAAATTGTCTCTGAAACAGAAAATTTCAATTTAGAGACAGTTCAGGATGTGGATATTATTGCTATAACAGGTTATTTTTCATTAATTGGATGATGTACTGATTAGTCATCTTAGTATATTTTATAAATACTATAGATAAAGAGTGTTACACAAGTTTTTGTTTTAAAAATAAACCCTACATAAAGGATATCCTTGATGACGAGAAACCCACTTTAAATAAAAATGTATCTTAGAATGGCTGATGTGGTTATTAACACTTTTATTGATAAGCAGTGAAGAACGTTTGACCTCCCTTGGTCATCTTCAGGTTAAGAAAGAAAGCAAGTGATTGTTGCCGGACACGTCTTAGAGACGAGAGTATAAACGGGTACGGGATTGTTTAGGTGGTATTACAGTTGGATGTTGTGTTATTAATTAGTATAGGTATAAAGGTGTTCCTTTATATTGGTCTAATTTTTGTTTTAGTTGCTGAATAAGTAGAACTTTTTGATTTTTCATTTGTTTATATTTGTTTCCCTACTTAGTATCTAGATGTTTTCTATGGTTGTGTTTTTTTAATTTTAGTATTCAAAAACGTGTGAAGGTGTTGTTTTTGTGTTTGTGTTCTTTGAACCTAGTTTCCAATTTTGTGCTTGTTTCTCCAATATAGAAGTCGTGGCAGTTGTTGCATTGTATTTTATAAATTTTGTTGGTGTTGTGTTTGTCAGTGTAGTTTTTTACACAGTATGAACTTTAGTTTTGTACCTGACTTTTGAATAAATTTGGTGTTTACTGGAGTGTTGTGTTTTGTTACAAGTTTTTTTCCAAATGTTAGTTATTTTTTTGCTGATGTTGGGAATATATTGGTATACAGCAGTATAAGGTTTTGTAGTTTGTTGTATCTTGTAATTTATTGTTGTTTGTTTGTTGCTGGTCTTGGTGTGTGCGTACAAAAAGATATTAATTCTATAAACAACTTAAAACAAGACAACAACATCAAAATTTTAAAAGCAGATAAAGGCAATGCTATGGTTATAATGAACACAAATAAATACATTCAAAAAATGAACATCTTATCAGATACAAACAAATTTAAACTACTAAACACAAATCCAACAAAAACATATGAAAACCAATTAAACAAAATACTACTACAAACGAAAAAAGCCAACACAATCTCTGAAAACATATTCTTACCTACGAAAGACCAACTAATGCACACCACAACTATACGGCACCCACAAACCCAATTGTCCACTACGACCCATAATGTTGACCTATGAATCATTTAACTACAACCTTGTTAAACACATAACGTGGACATTTTCTAAATATGTAACATCAGCTGGCTCCTTTTTCAAAGACACTTTCAACTTTAAATACATTCTTAATCAACTAAATCATAAAGCTTTAATGGCCAGTTTTGATGCAATCTCTGTCTTTTCAGAAGTTCCAACAACTAAAGTCTGCAAGACAGCTTTATAACTTATTATTCAAGATGATACACATCCCCAGTAACCAATTAGCAACTACCACCAAAATTAACTTCATGTTCAATAACCAAAACTACCTACAAATAGCCACTTGCTACTATATTTTGTAAACCCTTGAATAGCGGGCAGGTACCAAAATGTTGAAAGTTAGCTAATGTCACTCCTATTTTCAAGACAGGTAATAAAATTATAGTAATTATAGGCCTATTAGTTTTACATCAGTTCTGGGAAGGGTTTTGAAAAGATTGACAAAAGATACTTTGCAAAGCCATTTAACAAAATTTAAAATTTTATTGAATAGTTAACATGGTTTCACTAAGAGAAAAAATATTGTGTTACAAATATTTTGAAACGATCACTACTTATATAGATCTATATAAAGTTGTAACTTTAGTATTTTTGTATCTTCAGAAAGCCTTTGAAAAGTTGCCACATAAAAATTTTGTAAAAATTATTCAATAGGTGTGGGGATGAGTTAGCTAATTGAAGAATAACTGGATGCAAGAAAGCACAAAGTTGTAATAAATGGAGTTCAGTCAGACAGGATTTATGTCACAGGGGGGGTACCTCAGGGCTCAGTCTTAGGATCTTTATACTTTACATTAATTACATAGATGAAGGATAATCAATAAATTACTTAAACTTGCTGATGGTATTAAGGTATTTATTGTTTCTAACTGAGAAGAGGATGCTACTGATTTACAAAAGGATTTAGATCAGTTAGTGAATTAGGCAAAGAAATAGCAGATGGATTTTAATTTTAATAAATGCAAGATAATTCGTATGGATTATCATAATTTAAATTATAATTATAATTTGGATGGGAATAACCGTAACAGTCTCATGAGAGAAAGGAATCTTCGTGTAATTGTTGACAAGTCTTAAGCCATCAAAGCAGTGTGCTGTTGCTTGTGGAAGGGCAAATACGATTTTGGGTTGTATCTATAGAAATATTGAATGCCAGTCGAAAGAGGTTATAATTTCACTGTATAGGTTATTGCTTAGACCACATTCGGAGTGTTGTGTTCAGTCTTGGACTTCTTATCTTAGGAAGGACGTTAAGTTGTTGGAAAAAAGCCGGAGTAAATTCACTAGAATTGTCCCGAGGATGGAGGGGTTTTAATAGGAGGAGAGATTAAGATCTCTAAAATTATTTTTGTTTGTTTGTTGGAAACACGAAGAATTAGACGGAACCTGATGAAGGTATTTAAGATTGTAAAGATAATTGATAGTGTTGATGTGTCATTTTTTTTCATATTGAACGGGAGAATAGCAGAAGTAAGTGGGACAAATAAATTCTGTGAAGGTAGGAGTTATCATTAGTTAGTACAGTTCTATTTTTCTAACAGGATTGTTGGCCTATGGATGTTGTTGGTACAGTACATTTAAAGCTGGCTCTAAAATCTGTAGTATTTTATTAATGTTTTCAGTTTAGTTTAGAGGATGGGACAGCTGTGGTAGAGCAATAGGTCCCTAAACATTGTTATATTTGTTTTACTGAAAACGACATTTATGATTATTTATTTTTTAAACCAGTCTCTAGCTTGGTATAATGAAATCAAATAATAACTAATTTTTATGTTTAGAATTAAGCACAAAGCTACACAATGGGCGACCTGTGCTCTGTCGTCTACGGACATCGAAACCCGGTTTTTAGCAGTCTGAGTCCACAAACATGCCGCTGTGCTACTAGGGTGTAACTAATAGCTTAACCCATGTTAATATTTTTAAATGTCTAGGCATATAATTCAATCCGATTACACACGAAAAGTATTAAGAAAGCAGATATGCTAATAAACTCTAACTTCTGCCATCAATCAACTTTCCAGTGTTCTTTTTAGAAAATCACGTGGTTCCAGCTTAACTTTTTTTATATATGCTTGTAGTCCAACATTCTAGTTCCATTGTTCTGCGTTAAAAACAGCAAAACGTATACCAGATTTCTTATATATGGATATTTTCTTTAAATTATTTATTCTTTATACACATTGGCTGTCTCTACTCTTTAAAGTAAAGTTTATGGAATTTATTCAAATGCAGAAGCGTAAAACCTTTAGAGTTAAATGACTGAAACATTGTCATAAGCTATATTTCTAATGCTTTAATTTTGTTGTTAACTAGGGTGAGCAGCAAGTGGTAATGATGACGTTAAATTAGGCCTACAAAGTTCTAAAGACTTAATTGACGCCAGCTTTTCCAGTAAGATCAATGGTACAGTATAAATACTCGGTCAACGAACTGTCGATAAAAGAATTAAAGGATAGTCAAGGAGATAAAGAGGTGTTTCTATCTGATAAAGTGAATCAATTAATGTCTTTTTTTTTTCGTGCGTATTTTTCAGTAAAATATTTGAATATGAGTTACCTATCGCGCACTTTGTACCAGTAAGTTTACTTTTACATTATCATTGTCATTCAGCATGATTTATAAATGTAGTATACAAGTTTGTAAAACGAAAAAAAAAAAAAAAATAATTAATTTCTTATCGTTTACATGAATTGGATTTTGAATTATTTTTACTAGACGATTTAAAAGAACCCCCTAACGAAAGAAAAATATTACACCAATATTCGTACATATTTTACTGTATTATGTTTATTAATCCTGTTATTTAAATACTACAATATTTTAATAAAATTGTATCACCTGTTATTTACATATTTTAATGAAACTGTTATTTACATAATGTGTTCCACTGCAACAGGATTTTTTTTATCATCTTACGTTCCTAGTCTCAATTTTTAAAAACATAAGAAATAAGTGGTTTGGATACATATTAATCCCCTGAAAATGTTATTTCTTGTTTATTAGAAATTCTCGCAATTTTACTTTCAATAAATTTCAAAGTCTGACACGAACTAAAACAGTATTTATTAAATTAAAACGAATTTAAACACATGCACATAAAAATTAAATATACAAACACTTAATACAATTCGAAGTAAATAGTAACGTAAATGTTTTAAAGACAAAATTTTTGAAGAATATACTAGAAGTATTTCAAATCAAGTTATTGACGTCATTTTAATGACTGTTAAAAAAAATAAAAAATTGTTAAAGACAAATTCAAAGTGTGGACTATACTATTTTTCAAACTTAAAGGTGAATTTAAGATGTGATGAATCGAACCCCTGATTTTAACGTTGTAAATCCGCAGACTTACCGCCGTACCAGCGGGGAACGTCTACATAAGGAAGCGACAAAAACTGAAGACTTATTTTAACATTAGGAGAGCCCATAGATCACGCTTTTTTAATAAGTTCAAATTACAAGAGGCTTCAGCTTATTTCTAACAGTAGTGGGTAAATATTATTTGTATAAAGTATCCTAAGGTATGTCTGAAAAACTAAAAGGTTTAAACTAGTCACTAAGCAGATACATTGGGTTGAGATTTTAATAAATTATATTTCTGGAAAATGACTATTTGTTTGAAGTCTTCACACAGAGCTAAAAAAATGGACTATCAACGCATAACAGTCTCTAATTTGAACTGTTAGGTAAAGATAAGGTAGTTAATGAACAGCACCCACCGCCAATTACTGGCCTGCTTTAGCTGGACGAATTATGAGACTGGGCCGCCATTTTTCTAATGCACTAAAGTACAGAGTGCATTGTTGCGGCAACAGGATACGAACCATATATTCTCGGATTAATCTTAGGCTCCTTCTAACTTCTCACATATTACAACGAAACAGTGCGTTATTGTTATTAGTTATATGTGCATATAGAATATTTAGGAGCCTGTTTGGCCAATTCAGTATATATATATATAATCACAATGAATAATTTATTTATTAGGCAAAAATATAACAAAAAGTACGAAGGTAAGGAAACAAAGAAGATGTTTATTACGGGGGAACAAGGATTCTTTCATTGGTAATCTAAGTAAATTAAATCTGATATAATTAGGGTAATAAATATACAGAGGTAAAGTTACAAAAATCAAATTAGAACATCATTAAGTTGTATGAATATTGTGTGTTGTTTCACACTCAACAACAGAATAAAGAATTATAATGTTTTATGCAGTAATCAAATATCCCGTGTTGTAATTTCGCTGACACATCTTTGTATTAAACAATTTCTCCCCTGTCTCAACGACACACATTTTTCATAATTTTTGTTATTTGTATTTAGCTCTATATATATGTTACTGTAATGATATTTATTCTATTTTCTATACCCCACTTTTCGTTTGTGATATTCGTAACTCTGTAATGTATATGAAGAACGAGAAAATGAATAAAACATGTCGTATGAAGCATATCTTACAACGAACACATAGCCTGGTATGGCCAGGTGGTTAAGGCGTAACCTCGTAAACATACTCGCCCTTTCAGTTGTGGGGGCGTTATAATATGATGGTCAATCCCACTATCCATTGGTAAAAGAGTAGCCTAAGAGTTGGCGGTTGGTGGTGATGACTAGCTGCCTTCCCTTTAGTCTTATACTAGTCTCAGCTGTGGGGGCGTTATAATGTACAGTCAATCCCACTATTCGTTGGTAAAAGAGTAGTCCAAGAGTTGGCGGTGGGTAGTGATGACTAGCTGCCTTCACCCTGATCTTTCAGCCACCGTTAATTAGGGACGGCTAGCGCAGATATCCCTTGGGTAGCTTTGCGCGAAATTCAAAAACAAACAAAGAATACTTTATCAGTCAGGAGGAAAAGGTCAAAGAGAACCTGACCCTCCACGGTACGAACATACAATACCCAAACACCGAGAGAGAGATCAGTCACATACGCAGAATGTTGATTTAAAAAGGACTCAAAATATATGTATATAAAATGTTAATATAGCATAAACTCAATAAATAAACACGCATCACATCACAGAATTGTACTTTATACTATTTATAAATACAATTAGCAAATAATAATAATAATAAAATAATTTTCAATTGTTAACAAATGTTGATTTTTTCTAAGAAATAACGAAATTTAAAAATATATAATATTTTTAAAATTATATATAAAAAAATTAAACAATATTTCACACCGAAGTAAATTACCACAAAAATAAAATATTTCTCAGTTGGCTTTTCGTGACCGTTCATACCTGGGGCTGCGAAAAGAAACAGATGACGAATGGTCATTTGAGTAGACGTTCGTCAAGTGAGGATTCGTCGCCATCTCGTGCATCATTGCCATGACCATCATAATCATAGCGTGTATATTATCTTCGTCCTCTTCTGCTTAACAAAGTACAAGACTTAGACCTTGAACCTTTTAATATTACATTAATTAGGTCTTAAATAAACGTTAAAATACAGAGGGTTAACCACATTTTATCAAAATATTGCAGCGTTATATCGTAACAGGTGCGACTCAAGCTGCCACAACGAATTTCCAGTTATTATGTATGCGTTGCTATCATGTATAGATCAGCCATACCTTTTACCATGAAAGTTTTTTGTTGCTGTTGTTGTTCACATACCTCATATACATAAGACAGAAAAGGCCTATTTGAACACGTCTTATACCGAAACAAAGCTTTCATCTAAAATGTGGAATTATGGTTAGAAATGAAAAGTCTTGCCATTCTCCCTCCCACACCCACAAAAAGAAAACACACTGTGATGTAGCTGATCATATCTCCTGATACCATTAGCCAAAAAATAAACAATAATCTAATGTTGGTAAAAGCTCACAAGGCTCATCTTGGAAATCAGTGGCTGTTTTCGTTAGAAAGGGGTAGCGAATAAACAGGAATTACAAGAGTCCCATTTAATCACATACCTTCCAAGTTCCCCCAGTGCACAATTCCATGCATCTGGTCTGCTTAATCGTGTTTTTGGGAAACGGCCTTCACGTGCATGATTGATAGAATGTTTGCCAAGATGTGAGGTCTAAAGACTGCCTACGCCGTTTTTTCACGGAAGCTTGTTAGAATGAAAATTGCGGAGTGGGGCAGTTGTATGTAATCATAGCCACCAGACTGAGCACGACAGATGAAGGCTATTCCAAGAGCAGTGCGAGAGCTAAAAACCTTGTCATTCCTGTTTCTTCACGTAAAATACATGTTTCGATTATTCAAATTTTAAAATATTTTTAATTCGTCATTAAAATATATGTTAAAATTTTAGTTTAATTAGTTTATGATCGTTCAGTGGTGATTAAGTAAATAAATTTTAATAATTATATCTAATTTGTATATAATTTGCACATTACTTTGAATACGCATAACAATACGTTTGTGATGCATCGAGTCTAGATACATAATTCGTTCCAATCGTTACATTAACATCCGGGGCATTTTCTTAAAAAAACAACTCAAACTGAGTTATTTTCGACAGTATTAACAAAGTCTTATATTCAGAACGTAATGTGTGTGTTTTCGTTTTTAGCAAAGCCACATCGGACTATCTGCTTAGCCCACCGAGGGAAATCGAACCCCTCATTGTAGCGTTGTAAATCCGTAGACTTATAGCTGTACTAGCGGGATCAGAACGTAATGGTATTAACCTGCCATATTTTTCATATGCAGGGAATATAGCATCAATTGCTTATAAACGCACATACTATGAAAATAGATCTGGTCAAAAGTTAAAGAAAAAAAAACTGACCTATAAGAAGGTCAAGCAGACCTAAAATGCGAATTGCACGTTTATTTAAATTGTACGCCCTTATACTTTTGAATATTGCTAATATCCCCATTGAATCAAACATGCAATTATACAATCGTGAATATCGCTAGTTCTCTATTATCATTATTCAATTTTAAAAAAAATAGTTTTACTTACCGCATAAGCCATAGTACTTGACAGACGGCCGAAGGCCATGGGTGCTGCAAAATGGTTTGTGCGTGGATTGATACATAGTTCCACTAATAACATTTCCGCTGGAAGGGAAAAAAAATGACCAATTTATATAAAAGAAAATAACGGGAACCAGAAATTTCAGATCTTTAAAACATCGGTCTGATGTCTATGTATATCTGATGAAAATTAAATTCTGTGTCTTAACTTACCCAGGTCCATAGTTGCATACATATATTTTTGAGAAGCCTCTCATACGATCAAAGTGGTACGTGTAACCGCATCCAACCTTGTAAGTGTCACCCCAAACGACCTACAAACGAAATTTAAAAAGGAAATTATTTCGCCATAATAAATGAAACACTTTAACAAAAGTAGCGATTTTATAAGCAGAAGTAATTGATTAACAAAAAAAAAAAGATTTTTTCTCAACTTTCATGTAAAGCCACACAAGAATAGACAGTTAACAAAAGCTATCACCAATTCTTGGGCTACTCTTAACATTGTATCGACTTTAATAGTGGGACTCAGCTGTAACTCTAAAAGAACACTCCCTACCCCAAAATGCGGAGCGTGTTTTGACATTAGTGAGACCACAATCCATAAAACCTATGACTCACAATCTGAGCAACGTAACTGCAAGGCCTCGTCTAAAGAAAAGAAGTGTGTTTTTCTTTTAGTAAAGCCACATTGGGCTATCTCCTGAGTCCACCGAGGAGAATCTAACCCATGATTTTGGCGTTGTAAATCCGGAGACTTACCGCTAACTAGCGGGGACAAAAAAAAAAACGTTTTCAAGTACATGTTATCAAAAGTGTCTTCACGTATGAACATAATTCACTGACAAGTAAGGAAACTCGAAAATAAGAAATTTAGCAAATTATGAAGCAATTCTTCAATACAGCGTGTGGTTGCTTAAAGTAGAGAAAGTATTTATGCTCGATGGCCCGGTTAAGGCGTGCGACTCGTAATCTGAGGGTCGCTGGTTCGCATCCCCGTCACACCAAACATTCTCGCCTTTACAGCCGTGGGGGCGTTATAATGTGACGGTCAATCCCACTATTCGTTGGTAAAAGAGTAGTCCAAGAGTTGGCGGTGGGTGGTAATGACTAGCTGCCTTCCCTCTAGTCTTACACTGCTAACTTAGGAATGGCTAGCGCAGATAGCCCTCGAGTAGCTTTGGGCGAAATTCAAAAACAAACAATTTATGCTTGAAATCCTTACACATAACATTACTAACTAATAAATGTAAATATTTAATATGTATATTTAAGAACGGCTGGTATGGGTGGAGAAAGCACTAGCAGAGAAGCGAACAACGTTTCGACCTTCTTCGGTCATCCTGAACCTGACAATGACCGAACAAAGTCGAAACGTTGTTTGCTCCTCTACCATCCGTTTTTTAAATATATAATTTTCTCTGTAAGTGGGTGTTCTCGTCATCACGGATATTTTGTATGTGTTTTGTATTGCGATGTAACTGGTTTATTTAACGGATAATTTATGTTATTTAAAAGTTGTGCCTTTACCTAAAATTTCGTGATCCAAATTTACTCATAACAATGTGCCAGATTAATTTCATTTGCTGAATGATTCACTAAGGCTTATATTTTAAACAAAACTACAATGAAAATATAGATAACCTGAGAAAAGTGGCCAGCACTATATTTGAACTTGAATGGATAAAGATGATTATGGTTAAAACCAACTCGTTTGTATTCGTCATACCAAGCTTTAACCTGAGTCTCCCAGTCCGGTTCGTCTCTGAGATTATCTTCCTTGTTGAAAGTCCATGCGATAGCTACATTTTGGCCTACTGGAAATCTTTCTAAAAGTATTAATCAGAAAATTGTTGCTTGTAACTTCAGTCATTATGTATTGAATATAGATTATCCACCTTTTACGCGAAACCTCAAAATAAATTTAAGCGAAACAATTTCTTAGGATGCTCTGTAAACACTATATTCAAAATAAACAGAAAAATTTTGTGCCCATTTCTTACAAACGTATCTTACATCAGGAAAGAAGTTTTTGCATGAACTGGCTAAAGCAATTCACATTGGTGTCGCTACAACCATATTAATGTTGTGTATAGTGTGTGTGTATTTTCTTATACCAAAGCCACATCGGGCTATCTGCTGAGCCCACCGAGGGGAATCGAACCGTTGATTTTAGCGTTGTAAATTTGTAGACTTATCGCTGTACTAGCAGAGGATAATATTAATGTTAATCGATATAAAGTTTTTGTTACATCACGATTAGCGTTATTTTATAGGCTAATATAATATTTTAAAGAACCGAAAGCTGAGGAAGAATCTAACTTGGAAGGTGACGAGATGAAATATTTTCTTTGGACAAGTCCAAAACTGATTTCATAGTTTTGTAAAAATTTAGGCCTACACAAACATATATTGATCAATGTTTAGCTGAAAAAAATGTTAATTGAGCTTCATTGTCTTTCCAACGTTCACTAAGTTAAGGCGGTATTCGTAATCTTAACTTCACAACAGAAGTTTACTTTTCTCTTTGGTAAATTTTAAAAATTGTTTCACAAGTGAAAAAAAATGTGCTGACTCGGAGATTTTAGCATTCAAGAAATGAGCACTTTGGAATTTATAAATTAAATTCATAAATGATGTTTTAAATAACGGTAGGTGTACACGTTAAGTCCTACTTACAAACAATACCTGCAACGTTCAGGCAAAGGTAGGTCATATAAACATTATACCGTCCGTTGTAAGCCTATGTTTTAATTTAATTGTTAACAGAGAGGCATACGACGTTAAAGTCCAAAATATTGTAAAAGTAGTCTTAAATACTTAGAGTATTATAAAAGACGTCATAAACGTAGTTTCCACAAATATCTATAAGAGAAACAACTTATATAAATTCCATTGAACCAGTCAAGTTTTGTTTTTAGTGATGGAATACTAGTGGAATATTTTGCGTTAGCTCATCAATCAACTAGCCACGAATTTCTGCCGATAAAGTTTATTCTTACATTTGTTGTAATATAACAAGCGAGGTATTTCTATTTGAACGTCATTTGTAACTTTAGGCCTTCAAACTAAATCTGTGTACAAGTGATATTGATAGTAGCCAACATTAAGGAAGAAATAAGCTAATTCGTTATTATAAAACTGGCTGAACGTGAAGTTACTTTCTGCAACTAATTTAAAAGAACGCACCATCGGTTACAATGAAAAACATTACCACACTATAATAAATGCTATAAAATATCAATTGTCACGATGAATTGTTAGTTTAGATATATTTTGATACGCTCTCTGTTAATTCTCTATATTAAATAAATCGCTATGTTTTATCTATTGTGGTTTTAAATTTTGAAATTTCTTACCATTTCATTAAACATCTTGAAATAATTGGAAATTGGCGAAGAACATAAAACTGGAGTAAAAAAATCAATATTGAGTCTGCGACAAATAAGCGAGGCCTGAGACACTTATCACTTGAAATTACTTTGATATTTTTTATCATACATGCTGATTAAAAAATGTTTGTACTTTTCAAAAAATAAACAGTGGGACTGTTTGATATGTATTAGCTATCAACGTATAATCAGTATAATTTTAATCGCAATCTACTGCCTCGTATAAAACAGAAGGGTCATATATATTTATATATATATAGAGAGAGAGAGAAAATGACATTTTTCAATAATAAAACTATTTTTGGTGTTTACTTTAAATATGCTCTATCGAAGTAGCCTGAAATAATAAACTTCTATGGAATAAGTCAAGAATTAACATATCAATTTAAAATTGATAATACCAATTTAGGTTTGATAAAATGGGCAGAAATGTTTAATACAATAGTTCATAATATTAAAAGTAGGCTTAAATATCATAATTACGAACAATGAAATGATTTTTCGGTTTGTTTTACACTATATTTAAAACCAGTTATAATTCGAATATCTATATTTATAACCATGGCAAACGTCACCTACCTACGTTTCTGTTTTGATCATGTCCATCCATGCACTGGTCTGCCCATCGTTGGGCTATTTCAGACAATTCTTCGTCCCAGCTCTAAAATTAGAAAGCATTGAAACTTCAAATGCTAAAATGTAACGTAATTTAGTTTAATAAAATAAAATACATGAAAATATGGAATAGTCAACCAAATAAGCTTATTAAATATAGGTTACATTCAAGGCCTTACATCTGTTGTTAATATATCGTTTAACGAATGCATTAAGCTACCTGAATTTCAATGAAAAAAAAATACTTTCAGACCTTTACTATTCCTTTCAAAATAGTAAAACCCCATGGTCAAAATAGTTTTGGTAGCTTCAATGAACTGGTCTTAGTAATTTGAGAGGGCAAACATATGTTTGGGACCTCTAATATAAAAAATTAAAAAAGTTTACATTTCAGAAGTAAAGAGAAAAGCATGGGATATCTGGAGCTATACAACATAAATATATATATAATATCTGCAGTACTCGGTCAGTGTTCTACAACACATATTACATTCACCTAATGTTGCTCATTCCCTTTCTGTTTAACATAGTCTTACTCCATTAAGTTTGTATAAAGTTCCATGTTCAAATGTGTCAAACACTAATTTATTAAAAATAAATCAAAAGATAAAACTACACTCGCGATAAGCAGTGGGCAAACCATGGATTCGTCGTTAAAGAATATATTTCTAAAAGTCACAGAAACGTTATTTTCCTATGTAATTTTTCCATTTTTATTTAATATATCAGATATTCAGCATGTAGCCTTTACAGATGTTGAACCTCAGGAAGCAAGTAAAGAAAACTCCAAAATAATATTTTACATTAATATATATATATATTATAGTTCAAATTTTTACGCTTACCAGTTGACGCATGTTACTAGCTGCTGGCAAACCATGTTCCTGTCCCCTAGCGACTGCTGCCCGAAGCTTATTGTGAATATGAACAATGCTCTGTTTGTGTTCCACAGATAACCCTCCACTTCCTTCAAAAGGGGAGAAAAACATATATGTATGTTAAATATATCATTCAGGAAGCTAAATATGAGTCAAAGTTTAAATTCACATCGACAAAAGCTTAAAAAATTTTGACTTCAGCATTTTGTTTTATTATAATCGTTAAAAAATTAAGTTAGGGTTAATTAACATATTTACCTTGTACGAGCTTTCGATTAAACAGACGTTTAGCAAACAAATGCCTAGCCTTAAAATCATTAGGTTAATCTGTGATGGCTACTGCCAATAGTCAATAATGTATAATCTTATTCAGTTTTAAATATATCTGACTTTCTAAAATAGTTTAAACTGATATTCAAAGGAATGACATATAGTCTTATTGTATGAAAACCATCGAACTTACTAATAGTTTTTACACACAAAGTGTTTTGTTGTTTTTCTTTAAATTTTGCACAAAGCTACACGAGGGTTATCTGAGTTAGCCTTCCTTAATGTAGTAGTGTAAGACTAGAGGAAAAGCAACTAGTCATCACCACCCACCGTCAACTCTTGGTCTACTATTTTACCAATGAATAGTTGGATTGATCGTACATTATAACGCCCCAACGGCTGAAAGGGCAAGCATGCTTAATGTAACGGAGATGTAAACCCGCAACCCTCAGATTACGAGTCGAGCATCCGAACCTCATGCTGGGCTTTTACGCTAATTTTCCTGGATTCGTGATGATGAGAAACCCACTTTAAATAATTTTTTGATCTTCCGGAAGTTGACATATAATTCTATTCGACGAAAATCATACGATTGTTGAAAGATTCGTTAAATTATTTACAGTTTTTCATTCAAAGTTATTTTGTTTATAATCTAATATAGGTTTCTGTATTTTTGTTATACAGCTGTTTCGTGTAATAATATCTTTATAACTGTTTTTTAAAGATTATTTTCCTTCTTAAAATTTATAATTACGCTACTGTTTTACTGTTTTAACTCTTTAAACTGAAAAAACTAAGTCACATTTCAACCCCTCAGCTCAGTAACGTGAACGATACTATCACAGAATATTGTCATGAAGTTAAGAAACGGTAGCTTTTTTAATGTTATAAAGTCATAATTAGTGGTAAACTTTTGTTGGTACTCACCGAAACTCAGTGATAACTCTTTTTAATATTCCAATGATAGTACCATTTGCTTTTCGGAAACCACTAATGAATTTCATTCCTTTTTACTATTTCGTGGGAGTTGAATATGAATGGTACATGAAAGGATACCTTTAACCCACAGAAAACTGGGTACTCCACACATCAGGAGATCAGAACCTCACAAAGGTGAGTGCCTGTACTTCTTAAAAATTTCATCACTAATAAAACATCAGGCCCGTCATGGCCAGGTGATTAAGGCACTCGACTCGTAATCCGAGTGTTGCGGGTTCGAATCCTCGTCGCACCAAATATGCTCGCCCTTTCAGCCGTGGGGAGGTTATAATGTAATGGTCAATTCGTTGGTAAAAGAGTAGACCAAAAGTTGACGGTGGGTGGTGATGACTAGCTGCCTTCCCTCTAATCGTACACTACTAAATTAGGGACAGCTAACGCAGATATCCCTCGTGTAGCTTTGCGTGAAATTCAAACAATGAAACGTTAAAATGGAGACCAACGATACAGTTATACTGACAAAAAACAAAAGTAGAACGTGAGCTCAGATTCTGTATGAATGTTTTGCTTCTAAAGGTTTTAATAAAAGAATAAAAAGGAATGTAAAATTATTTTGAACGTGAGCTCAGATTTGGAATAATTCAGTATTAAGATTGCAGCTAAGAATAAAAATCTGAGATCGTGAACTTCGATTCCATACATTTGTTTGCCCTCTTAAACCTATAATAAGACAATGTAAAGATTGTGGTTAATACACTTACGAAGAAGCTTCTTTCCTGGACATGCCATCGGCCTATAGATACACATAGTGTGAGAAGAACCCATGAATGGACAGGCCTGGACAACAAACATCGCATGAGCTACTATCATTACCAGTGATAAAGATTCGATAAATATTGATGTACGAGGCTTCATTCTGTTGGAGAAAATAAAATATGTTTAAAAACAAATTTGAAAACATAAAAAATGTCAAATATGTATTTTTATATGTTTCTAATACGTCGTATGACAAGGTACATGTTTTTATTTTGTGTGTATATCTATACGGGTAAACGAAAATGTATTTACAAAATTTCCATTTAACAGTTTCTTAATGTTAACTTTGATCAAAACAAGCTACCTATTTATATCAGAAGTAAAAAATGAATCCAGCAATGAATATACTAAATTAAAACTAGCACGGCTTGGCCAGGTAGTTAAGGCGTTCGACTAGTAATCTGAGGGTCGCGAGTTCAAATTCCCATCGCACCAAACATGCTCGCTCTTTCGGCCGGGAGGAGTTATAATGTGACGGTTAATCCCACTATTCATTGGTAAAAGAGTAGCCCAAGAGTTGGCGGTAGGTGGTGATGACTAGCTGCCTTCCCTCTAGTCTTACACTGCTGAATTAGGGACGGCTAGCGCAGATAGTCCTCGTGAAGCTTCGCGCGAGATTAAAAAAAAACAAATTAACTAACTAAATTAAATATACTGTTCCTATGGTTTTACTTATAATGGTTAGAATTCATTTTTATCAGTTGTGTACCCTCGTTGTTAATGTTAATGTTGGGTGTGATCTCAACAATACCTCACGAGGTGTGGACATCTTAGAATGTTCAAGTTAATCCAAATCCATATACTGAACTATAAACAGTCTAAACTTCATTACTGTATAGAACTGTGAGAGGAACCTCACTGGATGTTTAATTGAGAAATAAAGAAATTACAATTTGAGCATTTTTTTTTTCTGTTTGCAACAAGACGAGGCCCGGCATGGCCAGGTGGGTTAAGGCGTTCGACTTTTAATCTGAGGGTCGCGGGTTCGAATCCCAGTCGCACCAAACATATTCACCCTTTCAGCCGTGGGGGCGTTATAATATTATGGTCAATCCCAATATTCGTTGGTGAAAGAGTAGCCCAAGAGTTGGCGGTGGATGGTGATGAGTAGGTGCCTTTCCTCTAGTCTTACACTGCTAAATTAGGGACGGCTAGCGCAGATAGCCCTCGTGCAGCTATGGGCGAAATTCCAAAACAAACAAACAAGAAGACGTTTTTACTTTATATGGGCTATGTTTGCATCTTCGTTTAAAGCAACAGCATTTTAAAAGCCACAAATTACTGGGATTAAAAATATGCCAATATCACCACATTTGTCGAGCTGACACTATATCATTCTTAATGGTTCCTGAATTCATACTGCCAAAGAGTAAATCTTTAAAAATCGGCACTGAGGTCAATCTAATACCGGAGTAATATCTCACCAATCTAATAGCGGAGTAATATCTCACCTCGTAAGTAGCAGTGGCTTCTCGGAAAAATCGAGTCAGGCTTACTGCGGGAAGTCTTCAAAACAATATAGAATATTCCTCTGCGTATTTCTTGTTGCGCCGGTGTTTTTAAAGTCCAGCAGGGGGCGGGTACTAACAGACGAACAAATCTAGCTGTGGAAACATTTTTCAAACTAGATGTATCGTTCTATCAAGGAAAGCACGTCTTGCAATCTCACGTGATGATAATTTAAAATTTCATTTGGCCTTACACTTCCAATAACACCCCTTTTCACACAACGAAACGCAATTAGTTTTACGTAACTAGGTTATAATGTTATCTATTCTCTTGTCTGGGAAACGTGCGCCCCATATTTGGACACTAGAATGACCCATCATTTGAACGTCAAGAACGTCATCAGATTCTAAACTGCCATTCACTGTTCTATGTAGATTACAAACGTCGCTTCTTCCCATTCAATTGCTTTTTATTTATAATATTAATTTAGTATTACTGAAACTTTGGAATTAGAGAAACGTTACCATGAAAAGAAACTTGAAATTAATAGGCTTCTAGGACAGCGAATAATACTATTTACAACCAAGGCAAAATCCTCTACGTACTGTATTTGAATATGCCATCTTACATACTGAAAACTAATGTTTATACATTCGCAATGTCCAGAGTTGCTAAACTCTATAAAATGAAATAAATGTTGTTGGATATAAAACTATAGGTTCAGCATGGCCAGGTGGGTTAAGGCGTGCGTCCCCTAATCTGAGGGTCGCAGGTTCGCATCCCCGTTGCACCAAACATGCTCGCACTTTCAGCCGTAGGGGCGTTACAAAGGTACGGTCGATCCCACTATTTGCTAGTAAAAGAGTAGCCCAAGAACTGGCGGTGGGTGGTGATGATTAGCTGCCTTCCCTCTAGTCTTACACTGCTGAATTAGGGACGGCTAGCGCAGATAGCCCTCGAGTGGCTTTGCGCGAAAAAAAATAAAACTATAACTTAGACATATTATGATGAAAATTAAAATATCTGTATTCTTCGTACTTGAAGTTGACTCGATATAAAACCACATATAATCTATACGAACTTCAACGCTTAATGTTTGCATATTTCTGGAAATAAGCCACGAGCATTTGTGACACATATCAAACTATAAGGTATAAATCATGACCCCATTGGTGTTATACTTCCAAAGCATGATTAAGTAGTTGGCATAGCGCACTGTGGAATGTGAGGCACGGTTTGGTTTGGTTTGAATTTCGCGCAAAAACTACACGAGGGCTATCTGTGTTAGCCGTCCCTAACTTAGCAGGGTAAGATTGGCGGGAAGGCAGCCAGTCATCATCACCCACCACCAACTCTTGAGCTACTATTTTATCAACGAACAGTGGGATTCACCGTATATTATAACGCCCATACGGCTGAAAGGGCGAGCATGATTGGTATGACTGGGATTCGAACCGCGACTCTCGGATTACAATTCAAGTGCCTTAACCACCTGGCGAAGATAGCTTTGCGCGAAATTCAAAACCAAAGAAACCAAATATATGGACAAGTCTGCATCTTACACCAAAGGCGTTTTTTTTTTAAAGAACTCAGTAAAGGGATCTAAATGTTGCCTTAACTAAATTAAATTTTGTGCTCGCGAAGTTCAGCGCTTAAGAAGTAATGAAACTTAGTGTGAAGTTTACCACTTAAGCAGTAATGAAACTTAGTGTGAAGTTTACCATTTAAGAAGTAATGAAACTTAGTGTGAAGTTTACCACTTAAGAAGTAATGAAACTTAGTGTGAAGTTTACCATTTAAGAAGTAATGAAACTTAGTGTAAAGTTTACCACTTAAGAAGTAATGAAACTTAGTGTGAAGTTTACCACTTAAGAAGCAATGAAACTTAGTGTATAGTTTACCACTTAAAAAGTAATGAAACTTAGTGTATAGTTTACCACTTAAGAAGTAATGAAACTTAGTGTGAAGTTTACCACTTAAGAAGTAATGAAACTTAGTGTAAAGTTTACCACTTAAGAAGTAATGAAACTTAGTGTAAAGTTTACCACTTAAGAATTAATGAAACTTAGTGTGAAGTTTACCACTTAAGAAGTAATGAAACTTAGTGTGAAGTTTACCACTTAAGAAGTAATGAAACTTAGTGTGAAGTTTACCACTTAAGAAGTAATGAAACTTAGTGTAAAGTTTACCACTTAAGAAGCAATGAAACTTAGTGTATAGTTTACCACTTAAAAAGTAATGAAACTTAGTGTATAGTTTACCACTTAAGAAGTAATGAAACTTAGTGTAAAGTTTACCACTTAAGACGTAATGAAACTTAGTGTGAAGTTTACCACTTAAGAAGTAATGAAACTTAGTGTATAGTTTACCACTTAAGAAGTAATGAAACTTAGTGTGAAGTTTACCACTTAAGAAGTAATGAAACTTAGTGTGAAGTTTACCACTTAAGAAGTAATGAAACTTAGTGTAAAGTTTACCACTTTAGAAGTAATGAAACTTAGTGTGAAGTTTACCACTTAAGAAGTAATGAAACTTAGTGTAAAGTTTACCACTTAAGAAGTAATGAAACTTAGTGTGAAGTTTACCACTTAAGAAGGAATGAAACTTAATGTGAAGTTTACCACTTAAGAATTAATGAAACTTAGTGTGAAGTTTACCACTTAAGAAGTAATGAAACTTAGTGTAAAGTTTACCACTTAAGAATTAATGAAACTTAGTGTGAAGTTTACCACTTAAGAAGTAATGAAACTTAGTGTGAAGTTTACCACTTAAGAAGTAATGAAACTTAGTGTAAAGTTTACCACTTAAGAAGTAATGAAATTTATGGTGAAGTTTACCACTTAAGAAGTAATGAAACTTAGTGTGAAGTTTACCACTTAAGTAATGAAACCTAGTGTGAAGTTTACCACTTAAGAAGTAATGAAACTTAGTGTGAAGTTTACCACTTAAGAAGTAATGAAACTTAGTGTGAAGTTTACCACTTAAGAAGTAATGAAACTTAGTGTGAAGTTTACCACTTAAGAAGTAATGAAACTTAGTGTAAAGTTTACCACTTAAGAAGTAATGAAATTTATGGTGAAGTTTACCACTTAAGAAGGTATGAAACTTAGTGTGAAGTTTACCACTTAAGAAGTAATGAAACTTAGTGTAAAGTTTACCACTTTAGAAGCAATGAAACTTAGTGTATAGTTTACCACTTAAAAAGTAATGAAACTTAGTGTATAGTTTACCACTTAAAAAGTAATGAAACTTAGTGTATAGTTTACCACTTAAGAAGTAATGAAACTTAGTGTAAAGTTTACCACTTAAGACGTAATGAAACTTAGTGTGAAGTTTACCACTTAAGAAGTAATGAAACTTAGTGTATAGTTTACCACTTAAGAAGTAATGAAACTTAGTGTGAAGTTTACCACTTAAGAAGTAATGAAACTTAGTGTGAAGTTTACCACTTAAGAAGTAATGAAACTTAGTGTAAAGTTTACCACTTTAGAAGTAATGAAACTTAGTGTGAAGTTTACCACTTAAGAAGTAATGAAACTTAGTGTAAAGTTTACCACTTAAGAAGTAATGAAACTTAGTGTGAAGTTTACCACTTAAGAAGGAATGAAACTTAATGTGAAGTTTACCACTTAAGAATTAATGAAACTTAGTGTGAAGTTTACCACTTAAGAAGTAATGAAACTTAGTGTAAAGTTTACCACTTAAGAATTAATGAAACTTAGTGTGAAGTTTACCACTTAAGAAGTAATGAAACTTAGTGTGAAGTTTACCACTTAAGAAGTAATGAAACTTAGTGTAAAGTTTACCACTTAAGAAGTAATGAAATTTATGGTGAAGTTTACCACTTAAGAAGTAATGAAACTTAGTGTGAAGTTTACCACTTAAGAAGTAATGAAACCTAGTGTGAAGTTTACCACTTAAGAAGTAATGAAACTTAGTGTGAAGTTTACCACTTAAGAAGTAATGAAACTTAGTGTGAAGTTTACCACTTAAGAAGTAATGAAACTTAGTGTGAAGTTTACCACTTAAGAAGTAATGAAACTTAGTGTAAAGTTTACCACTTAAGAAGTAATGAAATTTATGGTGAAGTTTACCACTTAAGAAGGTATGAAACTTAGTGTGAAGTTTACCACTTAAGAAGTAATGAAACTTAGTGTGAAGTTTACCACTTAAGAAGTAATGAAACTTAGTGTAAAGTTTACCACTTAAGAAGTAATGAAATTTATGGTGAAGTTTACCACTTAAGAAGTAATGAAACTTAGTGTGAAGTTTACCACTTAAGAAGTAATGAAACTTAGTGTGAAGTTTACCACTTAAGAAGTAATGAAACTTAGTGTGAAGTTTACCACTTAAGAAGTAATGAAACCTAGTGTGAAGTTTACCACTTAAGAAGTAATGAAACTTAGTGTGAAGTTTACCACTTAAGAAGTAATGAAACTTAGTGTGAAGTTTACCACTTAAGAAGTAATGAAACTTAGTGTATAATTTACCACTTAAGAAGTAATGAAACTTAGTGTGAAGTTTACCACTTAAGAAGTAATGAAACTTAGTGTGAAGTTTACCACTTAAGAAGTAATGAAACTTAGTGTAAAGTTTACCACTTAAGAAGTAATGAAACTTAGTGTATAGTTTACCACTTAAGAAGTAATGAAACTTAGTGTAAAGTTTACCACTTAAGAAGTAATGAAACTTAGTGTATAGTTTACCACTTAAGAAGTGATGAAACTTAGTGTATAGTTTACCAATTAATAATAATAAAACAACAAAGTAAGTTTTGATTCCTTGCAGTGATATTATTTGTCTCCCTGTTTGAAAAACTTTTATAAACATCGGTGTAGATTTATTATATATTCACTTCAGTACACTTTCATAACAAAACAAATTTTTAAGCCTCTTTAACTGTCACAGCGATAGCACTTGTGTTTTGTACATTTATAATATAGTTTAAATGAGAAGCATAATTTAACTGGTATACAATGTTAACTGAAGCTCACACAAAACAATAGCCTGGCATGGCCAGGTGGTTAGGGCGTAACTTTAGGGTCGTGAGTTCAAATCCCCGTCATATTAAACATGTTCACCTTTCCAGCTGTTTGGAGTTATAATGTTACGATCAATACAACTATTATTTGGCACAAAAGTATCCCAAGAATTGGCGGTGGGTGGTGATGACTAGCTGCTTTCCTTCTAGTTTTACACTGCTATATTGGGGACAGCTAGCCGAGATAGCCTTCTTATAGCTTTGCGCGAATTTCAACAAACAAACAAGACAAAACAATAAGCAGTACGAAAATCATTTTGAGATTTCGAAAGGAAATGTTAAGTTTATCCAACATGCTGCTCCACAATGTCTTCGGGAACACCCACAGTTAACCCAAAGAAACGATATGGCGAGTGTATCTGATATTTTATTCTGAATTCTCGTGATCTGTTTCATGTTTTTTATTACTTTAAAAACAGGTTGGTGTTTGTTTTTCTCTCTATTCGTTCGTATACTTGTCGAGTCAATGACAAAACACCATTTTACCCAGTCCCAAAACTAATATTGAATACAATCGTTTCGCACTTGGGTAAATTTTTTTTAAAAAAATGCTCGAAGCATCGTTCGTACTCTTCTGTACACGGGTCTGCTCAGTCTAATCAAATAATAATAATGGCAGCGGATCGTACTCCAGTATCATCAACCTTAAACGATTTTCATTTTCAGCCAGCTTTTATATGATCTAAAATTTATATTTTAAATAACATGAAACAAACCAATTAACCTATAAGAACGTGCAAAAAACGACAGAACTTTCGAAACTCTTAATTCACAAGCCAGTAAAAGTTAACATGCTGTGAGGGTAAGACGGTGTCAATAATATTAGATCTAAAGTGGTTTCTTTCTTCTGATTCTGCGCAAAGCTTCAAATTTTGCTCTATTCAAATATGGAAACGAATCCTGAATCTTTACGTTGTAATTCCGTAACTATGTCTCTGACCCAAAGGGCAGACGAAACCTAAAACAAAATTTTAACTTTAATTAAGTATATACTTCTAATTAATTTCGTTATTTGTATCAGTAAATAAACCTGAAAAGAGACTTTAATAAACAAGCCTTTTGTATAAATTACAAAATAGTGATGTTACGTCAAAACATATATTTAATAAGATTATTACATTTTCTGCTACATAGTTTATAATTTAGTTTTATGAATCAACCAATACAACAAACACACTTCTGCTTAATTATAGCAGAAAGCGTTTGAAGGTTATGTAGCCTATTCAAAATTTAAAACAGTTTTGCACGTTTTAAATTACATATTTCATTTAAACTGAAAGTACCCAAATTTTTAATTACTGATTGCAAGTCTTCATAAAATCAATACCTCATGGACAAATATGAACGTTATAGAGAACTATATGCTTGAAATAGAAATAAAACTCTTGTTATTAAGTCATTAAAAACCAAGGAAATTGCAGTTATACCTAAAATACGCAAAAATAAGTACACAACGTTTCCTTCGAATTTTCCTTGCAGGTGTGTAACTACATATGTACTAAATGTACTTCTGCAGATTTCCGAAACAGTAAATAAAACTAAAATTATGAGTAACAAATAGTTTTCCTAAATTCTTGCTTTTGAATTCATATGCCAGGCTGTGTTATAGCCTACAGAATGCATAATCCTTCTCGTGATTCATGTCATGAGCACGTTTCACTGACATCACGACATTATAAACTGCATCGTTAACAGCCCCTTACTTGTCATAATTTTAATGTGTACTGATTGACTTACAGATAACACACTAATGTATAACGGTGCGAGTGGTTAAAACAGGTGTTCCTTCCGTATGGCCTTCGGCTCTCTTTGTGGAAAATTACTAATATTCGTAATGTATATATATATGTACAAACATTACCTAAATGTTTTGACATTTAAAGAAAGAGAGAAAAGGTAAAAGTAACTTCTATGATTATGTTTTAAAACAGCTTTCTAGAAAAGGGAAAAAACTACAAAGGCGTCGAACATAAAATAAAAACAAAAACTAAGGTATAAACCACAATGTGGGATGGATAAAATGTACCCTAGTAAGAGATGCACCTGCAGGTGTACAATCATCACAACAGGATGGATGTGTCGTCCATTATATTTAACCTCGATATAAACGTAAAAAACTGATTAAATATCACATTTATCTGAAAAACTGCATTCGCCTCAAACTGTATCATTAACATTGTTTATATATATGTGTGTGCGTACGGTAGATAGGTAAGTGGACATCAATGTATAAAATCTTAAAGGTGTTGTACCTTTTGTTGCACCTACATCTGTCGATTCCACTGAAATCCGAAAGATGGCTGTAATAACTTATAGCACGTACACTATTTTTTTTTTTTTTAATTTCGCGCAAAACTACATGAGAGCTATCTGCGCTAGCCGTCCCTAATTTAGCAGTGTAAGACTAGAGGGAAGGCAGCTAGTCATCACCTCCCACCGCCAACTCTTGGGTTACTCTTTTACCAACGAATAGTGGGATTGACCGCAAAAATTATAACGCCCCTACGGCTGAAAGGGCGAGCATGTTTGGTGTAATGGGTAATCGGACCCGCGACCCTTAGATTGCGAGTCGAACACCTTAATCCACCTGGCCATGCCGGGTTCTTCGTACACCTATTTAGTTTCGGTAAGAGGCCTGGTATGGCCAGGTGGTTAAGGTACTCGACTCGTAATCCAAGAGTCGCGGGTTCGAATCCCCGTCACATCAATCATTATCGTCTTTTGAACTGTGGGGGCGTTATATGTGACGATCAATCCCACTATTCGTTGATAAAAGATTAGCTCAAGATTTGGCAGTAAAGGGTGATGACTAGTTGCCTTCCCTCTAGTCTTACACTGCTAAATTAGGGACGGCTAGCGCAGATAAGCCTCGTGTAGCTTTGCACGAATATTTAAAACGAAGCATATTTTTGGTAAGTGTTTTTGGTTCATAATTTACACATGTATTTAAATGTGTATACATGTGTGTGTGTGTACATTTGTAACAGTTTATTATCTCAGCTTATTCTTTATGTTAAATTTGTATTACTTTTATAGTTTTAATTTATCTATTAGCTGTACTTGAACTAGATCTGACATTTTGTAGGAGCATATGAACAAAATTCTCGCTCACCTGTTGTAATTGGTGTTGTGTACATACGATATAAATAGCTCTGTCAAATCCTTTTCTTCTCGTAAAATTTTTAGAAAGAACCATTGAAGTAATGCAGTTTTTTCATTGGATACTGATGGTGAAAGACCAAACTGGCGCTGATGGCAGGGTTACGACACAGCTGTAGAGGATAAATACGTGTTAATGTTTCACCTTTTCTCCTGTTGCTCGTGCATGTAATCTGATTCAGTTGATGGGTAGGTCTGTTTTATGTATATAGGTCTGCATGTATTCGTGGGCTGAACTCTGCGCCCGGGTGGAAACATCTGTTTATGCTGTTCGCATTTTAGGAATTTGTTTTGAAAACCAACGAGTGCTTAACGAAACTTGGAAAAGATCACGATGTGACAATTTGGAAGAATGAAGTTTTTGTTTGTTTGTCTGTTTTTCTATCTAAAATACTTTCATATTATTTGCGCGAATTTGCATAACTCAGCAGTTGAAATTTGATTGAGATCCACTGAAACAGTGCAATGTAGAAAAATTTTAAAAAGGTTCAGTTGATAAACGTGAAATAATACGCTGGGTTAACCGTACTATCTGTACGTATGTTTCTAACCGTACTGTTTGTACGTATGTTTCTAACCGTACTATCTGTACGTATGTTTCTAACCGTACTGTTTGTACGTATGTTTCTAACCGTACTATCTGTACGTATGTTTCTAACCGTACTGTTTGTACGTATGTTTCTTCATAAGCTACCCGAAAACTCTTTTCGTGTTTATTTCTTCATTACTCTAACTTTACAACATATGTCTTCATTATTTTCAATTAAGATGATTTGTTTGTCTGTTGTTAAACACAAAGCTATAAGACTTTGCTTACTACAGGTGTCGAAACCCGATTTTTAGCGTTAATATGACTACAGACTTACCGCTGAGCCACTGGAGGGTGAGAAAGAAGAACTGTCACATATTTTTTGATCACTCGCTTTTGTTTGCGATATGATCATATCATAGTTCCTGAAAAGAGAAAGACCCATCATGGCCAGGTGGTTAAGGCGTTCGACTCGTAATCTGAGCGTTGCGGGTTTGAATCCCCGTCGCAACAAACATGCTCATCCTTTCAGCCGTGGGGGCGTTATAATGTGACGGTCAATCCCACTATTCGTTGGTACAAGAGTAACCCAAGAGTTGGCGGTGGGTGATGATGACTAGCTGCCTTCCCTCTAACCTTACACTGCTAAATTAGAGACGGTTAGCGCAGAAAGCCCTCTTGTAGCTTTGCGCGAAATTAAAAACAACAACAAACAAAGAGTCCACACTTCTTTACTCTTAACCATCAAACTTGCTAATTTAGTTTAATTATATTGTCTTGCCTATTGTTCAGTAATTTATTTTTTGTAAAGCACATATATTTCAACAAACGCCCCCAGTGGCACAGCGGCATGTCTGCGGACTTACAACCGGGTTTCGATACCCTTAGCGGGCATAGCACAGATAGCCCATTGTATAAATTTGTGCTTAATAACAAATAAACAGAAAGCGAATCATACAGATCGAATGTGGCAAACTTTTTTGTTTACCGAAGAGATAATAGAGCTAAAAGTAGCTGAGAACTGAAAGACTATGGAACTTTAAAAATGTCTTTAATCTCTAATATAAATAATTAAGCCACACCATAACTGTCTAGTAAATTCTGTTTGCGAAAACGTACAATAAAATATAATACGAAGATTCTAGAATACTTGCTTATTACACTTAAATATTCTTTATGTGCAGTCATTTAAGTTTCCACTGACTGACTTACAGACAACACAATACTGTATACTGGTGCGAGTGATTAAAACAGGTGGCTCGTCCAGCTACTGTTATAAACTTGTAATGGTGTTTATTATTGCCAGAATCTGTGCTTTGGATAATTAAAGTACACCATCTTAAGTATATTTCTCAATATCTACAATTATTTTCTAAGATTGCTTGAGCAAACAATGTGCCATGTGGCAAGTTTTATAGGGGAAATGGTGTAAGCGACCAGTCAACGACCTGTGCCATCTAACTGCGATTGCAACCACTCAGCATTAGGATTAATTGTACACCCAACTTAACGTATGTTTAAAACTAAGTTTTAGAGTAGGTAACAACAGCTCAGTAGAGAGGAAAGAGTCCAATAAGCACCTGACCCTCACAGGCCGTCCATACACCTAAATCCCAATAGGTGGGTTGTGAAAATTGCAAAACATTAAATTAAATTACTAATATGAAGGAAATGTAAAATAATTTGAGCGACATTTGACACACCGTATGTAAACCGAGTTAATAATTATTAGGTTTTAATAAACTGTTAATAAAATGTCTAAAAATTATCCTTGTCAGTACTGTGTGTGTTAACGTCCCTCAATTATCCTTGTCAGTACTGTGTGTGTTAACGTCCCTCAATTATCCTTGTCAGTTCTGTGTGTGTTAACGTCCCTCAATTATCCTTGTCAGTACTGTGTGTGTTAACGTCCCTCAATTATCCTTGTCAGTACTGTGTGTGTTAACGTCCCTCAATTATCCTTGTCAGTTCTGTGTGTGTTAACGTCCCTCAATTATCCTTGTCAGTACTGTGTGTGTTAACGTCCCTCAATTATCCTTGTCAGTACTGTGTGTGTTAACGTCCCTCAATTATCCTTGTCAGCACTGTGTGTGTTAACGTCCCTCTGAAATAAAAATTTCTTTTTCAAGACGATATATTTATTATCTCTTCTAAATGACATTCAATATCTCTATATTCAGCTATAGCGGTCAGGGACATTCACTTGTTACACAATAACCCGGATTTTCGGGTTAATCGTATTCTGTAACTCGTGTGTGGGAGAAAGCGGGTGAAACTTTGTCGGCTGGTCTTCATTGTGATTTATCTTGCTGAATGAAGGCTGTTTCTTTTAAACTCAGTTTTAGCGGGCTAAATCCACAAGTTTATCATACAGTTGTGCAAGGGAGCGTAGTAGGAATGAACAACCGTCGAAAGTGAAATTGATTTAAAACAATAAGTGTGCTCGGCCGATAAAATACTGAGATCGAAAGCGACCTCTTTATCTCGTTCGTTTGCTGATATCCTTGAACTGTAGAAACGGTACCGCCGTGAAGCGTGCGAACTGGTCGAGGTCCCAAAACTGCCACGGTCCTCTAACTGTGAGCATTTTTCTTTCCATAAGCTGAAGGATATGAACCTAAACCTGCGGCTTGTTTGTAGTTTCTACATTAACCCACATCAACTAGTCTGGTTTGGTGTAATCGCATAATAATGACCAAAAAATAGTGTATATATTTTGAAGTGAGTGATCAATCATAACGGTAAATTAAGCCGGCTTGTCTCGTTGTCTCCCAACATTCTTATAATTGTCAAAAGAAGACAAAAAAGACGTAATTAGTGGCATACAAGTACGTACAACTATATGGCATCATATAAATAATTTCTGAGGTACTACAAGACGCTATTTTGGAAAATATAAATATGTCTTACTTTAAAACAGGTTATAGAAGGTAAACTGTGTGAGATAAAAATAATAACATATAACCCTAACTGAAAAATATAACGCAATGTCATCTCTGTTCTAAGTGCTCGAACGCATGTGATTTAGATGTAACAATACACGTCCGGAACATGTACATAATTATGGTCGTGTAAATACGGACGGTTAATTATGTCTTAGAAAACAATCGACAACAACGTTCCTGGTAACTTGTATTTCACTTTAATTTGTTACTTGCATTAAAGTCAACACTATTAACATTAGACAATACGTGAGAACGTTCTGTACACATGCGGTGAGCTGAATATTTTTAAATACTTGATATATTTTCTTACATTTTTGCAACAAGTTACAAAATTACCTCTCACCAGTGTAAAACGACTACACGTTTATGGGATATTCAAACGGACGATTTCTAGTTTGGAGCAACAACAAAGGTAGGCAAAACTTAATGGGGTCAGGTCAGCGGATTCCTTTGAACAAACAAAAAATTCTGGTAATTAGCAATTGAAATCCTGTTATGTTATAACCATTAGCCAGAAGGAGTAACATGAACAGGCGATCATAGACCTAGTTTCAGGACTACATGTCATGTCATCTTATTGCACTGATAAAGTTATATAAATGAACATTATCTTAATCTCCCTCTTGGGACTACACATTATATACTACAATTTTAACGGGTTAATTACCCCAAGTTAAGAGACCTCCACTGCTACTATTATAAAACTACCACAATTCGGATGAGTTTTCGTTTTGTTAGTAAGTTAGATGTATCGATATACAGCATATCAAACAAAACGTTGCATAAAATTGTAAACAAAAACAGTAATTAAATTCAATTAGAACCAAAAATAATCTTACAGAAAGATGAGTTACTCACTCACTCATCACTCTGACAGAACTAAAACACTATAAGTTTAAACTAACTCACTATCCTGGTGCAGGATAGCTGTTAAAGCCTGTTACTGGAGATTTGAAGACTATAGAGGAACATGTTATAATTCCTCTCTCAACTCTAACTCAATTCATCGTGAAGAAAGAGATACAACACAAATGGTTACAACAACAAACTTTATTAGAAACAATAAACAGGGTTCCAAATACACTACATAAGATTTACAACGCTAAAATCAGGGGTTCGATTCCCCTCGGTGAACTTAGCAGATAGCCCGATGTGGCTTTGC
The DNA here is from genome assembly GCF_004210375.1 of Tachypleus tridentatus. Classification (NCBI taxonomy): domain Eukaryota; kingdom Metazoa; phylum Arthropoda; class Merostomata; order Xiphosura; family Limulidae; genus Tachypleus; species Tachypleus tridentatus. Next base: position 106,522,115 of record NC_134828.1, read on the forward strand.
TATAAGAAAACACACACACAGAAGACAAAGCAGAAGTAAATTAGGGAAAGGAGAGGAGAAAACTTCAATAGGTTTATCTTTCCATTTCAGTGTAACCTTTCCTTATCTTTCATTTCAATGTAACCTTTCCTTATCTTTCCATTTCAGTGTTTCCTTTCCTTATCTTTCTATTTCAGTGTATCCTTTCCTTATCTTTCCATCTCAGTGTATCCTTTCCTTATCTTTTCATTTCAGTGTAACCTTTCCTTATCTTTCCATTTCAATGTAACCTTTCCTTATCTTTCCATTTCAGTGTATCCTTTCCTTATCTTTCCATTTCAGTGTAACCTTTCCTTATGTTTCCATTTCAATGTAACCTTTCCTTATCTTTCCATTTCAATGTAACCTTTCTTTATCTTTCCATTTCAGTGTAACCTTTCCTTATCTTTCCATTTCAATGTAACCTTTCCTTATCTTTCCATTTCAGTGAATCCTTTCCTTATCTTTCCATTTCAATGTAACCTTTCCTTATTTTTCCATTTCAATGTAACCTTTCTTTATCTTTACATTTCAGTGTATCCTTTCCTTATCTTTCCATTTCAGTGTATCCTTTCCTTATCTTTCCATTTCAGTGTAACCTTTCCTTATCTTTCCATTTCAATGTAACCTTTCCTTATCTTTCCATTTCAGTGTATCCTTTCTTTATCTTTCCATTTCAGTGTATCCTTTCCTTATCTTTTCATTTCAATGTAACCTTTCCTTATCTTTCCATTTCAGTGTATCCTTTCCTTATCTTTCCATTTCAATGTAACCTTTCCATTTCAATGCCACCTTTCCTTATCTTTCCATTTCAGTGTATCCTTTCCTTATCTTTCCATTTCAGTGTAATCTTTCCTTATCTTTCCATTTCAATGTAACCTTTCCTTATCTTTCCATTTCAGTGTGTCCTTTCCTTATCTTTTCATTTCAGTGTAACCTTTCCTTATCTTTCCATTTCAATGTAACCTTTCCTTATCTTTCCATTTCAGTGTATCCTTTCCTTATCTTTCCATTTCAGTGTAACCTTTCCTTATCTTTCCATTTCAATGTAACCTTTCCTTATCTTTCCATTTCAGTGTATCCTTTCCTTATCTTTCCATTTCACTGTAACCTTTTCCTTATCTTTCCATTTCAGTGTAACCTTTCCTTATCTTTCCATTTCAGTGTATCCTTTCCTTATCTTTCCATTTCAATGTAACCTTTCCTTATCTTTCCATTTCAATGTAACCTTTCCTTATCTTTCCATTTCAGTGTATCCTTTCCTTATCTTTCCATTTCAGTGTAACCTTTCCTTATCTTTCCATTTCAATGTAACCTTTCCTTATCTTTCCATTTCATTGTATCCTTTCCTTATCTTTCCATTTCAGTGTATACTTTCCTTATCTTTCCATTTCAGTGTATCCTTTCCTTATCTTGCCATTTCAGTGTATCCTTTCCTTATCTTTCCATTTCAATGTAACCTTTCCTTATCTTTTCATTTCACTGTAACCTTTCCTTATCTTTCCATGTCAGTGTAACCTTTCCCATCTCATCTTCCGTAAGCTTGAATCAAGCAAATTTCAACCATTGTTTAACACAGTAACTTACAGTGCAACAAAAGATAAATTACACAGGTTACGGAAAGTTTTACTGAATTAAAATATTATCAAGTTTTAACAAAACTGAAAGTTAAACAGAAGTTAGCAAAAGTTGTAAATTTGCAAAGGTTACTCTTATAGAGGCAAACCTAGCTTTAAATACGAAACACCATAACACCAACAAAGCCAGGTTTGCACACGCCTGAACTTTACACGTGACCATTGTCCACTGTTATCCATTTTTCGCGCAAGACAAAGGATAGTTGAGGTGTTTAATTGAATGGCTCTCTGTATCTACAATGGACTGGAAGAAAATAGTGAAATTTCGAAAAATATTTCATATGAACTAAGTCGGAAACTAACACTGGAGACAGTTTTGTACCACATATTTCCTTCTTCAATTTTCTTCTAGGCCAGTCCAGCCATCCCTAATTCTAAAGCCACAAATCCATCAAACTTTAATAGCATGGCGTTCAAAAACTTACAACTACTTGCCTAATAACACTAACATTTAAAACAACTTTGCGAAGATAAAGCATTAAAACCCAAATAATTAACAAAGCTTACTTTCTCCCTTTAGGGTCTACGGATTTGCAACGCTAAAATCAGGGGTTCGATTCCCCACGGTGAACTCAGCAGATAGCCCGTTGTGGCTTTCTTATAAGAAAACACACATACACATATACCCCCTTTAGGAAGGAGTGATCTAATGCACTGTACTCACAATCTAAAAATATAAGAACAAAAAATACATGAAGATATTTTTTAACGCATAAGATTACGCGAAATGTAAAAACAAACTCTTTAACAATGAAAATACGCTACTACCCTCAAACATCGGAATATCATCCGTCATATAAAACCCTTCAACAAAGAAAATAATATGGACAAAAACACAGATCACTTACACACTTTAACAGTGGGTATTCTAACACACTATGCATATTTTAAATAGAAATAAGACCACTGTAACATAACAGAAAACAAAATCATTACACACCTGAACTAGAGATAAAAACAGAATATTCTGAATAATGTGGAAAAACAAGAAAAAAACACCTAAATCCAAATCTGAGTCTGATTTAACCTGACTGCAATATATATATACATAATAACAGCGTATAAAAATAACACAAATAAAAGATCTAACTATACAATACTGACAGCAGTTTGTCTACAGTTCAGAAGGTAAGTTATGCGATACTCACCTGAAGGATCTCACAAGATTCAGAGAGATTATTCATCACATCAGCTCAGTTCATCAGAAACCATAGTAGCATTAGAGGATTTACCACTAGGGATCCTTTACTACTAGAGGATTTACTACTAGAGATCCTTTACAACTAGAGGATTTACCACTAGGGATCCTTTACTACTGGAAGATTTACTACTAGGGATCCTTTACTACTGGAGGATTTACTACTAGGGATCCTTTACTACTAGAAGATTTACTACTAGGGATCCTTTACTACTGGAGGATTTACTACTAGGGATCCTTTACTACTGGAGGATTTACTACTAGGGATCCTTTACTACTAGAAGATTTACTACTAGGGATCCTTTACTACTGGAGGATTTACTACTAGGGATCCTTTACTACTAGAAGATTTACGACTAGGAATCCTTTACTACAAGAGGATTTACTACGAGGGATCCTTTACTACAAGAGGATTTACTACGAGGGATCCTTTACTACTAGAGAATTTACCACTAGGGATCCTTTACTACTAGAGGATTTACCACTAGGGATCCTTTACTACTAGAGGATTTACTACTAGGGATCCTTTACTACTAGAAGATTTACGACTAGGGATCCTTTACTACAAGAAGATTTACTACTAGGGATCCTTTACTACTAGAGGATTTACCACTAGGGATCCTTTACTACTAGAGGATTTACCACTAGGGATCCTTTACTACTAGAGGATTTACCACTAGGGATGCTTTACTACTAGAGGATTTACCACTAGGGATCCTTTACTACTAGAGGATTTACCACTAGGGATCCTTTACTACTAGAGGATTTACCACTAGGGATGCTTTACTACTAGAAGATTTACTACTAGGGATCCTGTACTACTAGAGGCTTTACTACTAGGGATCCTTTACTACTAGAGGATTTACCACTAGGGTTCCTTTACTACTAGAGGAGATACCACTAGGGATCCTTTACTACTAGAGGATTTACCACTAGGGATCCTTTACTACTAGAGGATTTACCACTAGGGATCCTTTACTACTAGAGGATTTACCACTAGGGATGCTTTACTACTAGAGGATTTACTACTAGGGATCCTTTACTACTAGAAGATTTACTACTAGGGATCCTGTACTACTAGAGGCTTTACTACTAGGGATCCTTTACTACTAGAGGATTTACTACTAGGGATCCTTTACTACTAGAGGATTTACTACGAGGGATCCTTTACTACTAGAAGATTTACTACTAGGGATCCTGTACTACTAGAGGCTTTACTACTAGGGATCCTTTACTACTAGAGGATTTACTACTAGGGATCCTTTACTACTAGAGGATTTACTACTAGGGATCCTTTACTACTAGAGGATTTACTACGAGGGATCCTTTACTACTAGAAGATTTACTACTAGGGATCCTGTACTACTAGAGGCTTTACTACTAGGGATCCTTTACTACTAGAGGATTTACTACTAGGGATCCTTTACTACTAGAGGATTTACTACTAGGGATCCTTTACTACTAGAGGATTTACTACGAGGAAATTCAGAGAGCTGAATTTCAGCAGATGGTCTTACTCACAGTTATACAATCACTATGTTTTGTCCACTCTGGTTGCTTGTTCTCGGCAGTAGCAGTTTAACATCACTGTCTCTTGGAGTGAAAGCTGCTCTTTCATGCTGACTGGGGCTTTATGGAGAGTGTTATCTTCTCTGTTCTTACCCATAGAGTCATTGGAAAGACTTCTACCCATGACAACAATATAAATGTATCTGCCACTTGAGTCATTACCTCCAAGAAGATAGTGAACTAAACTGGATCTCCATAACAACCCTCTTTAATTATCTCTTTCACATGATAGAGTTCTTGAAAAGTCTTACTGTTATTAGTCATGTTAGTAGTGACCACACATTTCTTGGTGATTATTTATGCATGAAATACCTCTGACAGGACCTTTGTAATTTTTGAATCCAGCATGAGATGAACTGGCTAGAAAACTAGCAATCTGGATGTCATGAACTTATCTGAACCCACACTTCCAGGTTTTATAATCAGAACCACTGATGGTGACACACCAGTATGGAGACTAACTCCACATAAGAAGTATTCAGATCGTGCATGCTGGATGCATTGTAAAGCAATTTATCTTTATCCATGAGCTCCATTGTTACAAAATTAAAACCCACATAAGCACAGAAAAGAACACCAAAAACTCCCTAACGTCAAATTCATCATTGGTTTCTTACAAGATTTGTTAGCGTCATAGGATTGAATTGACTAACACCTTGTCAATAACTCCAGCTGAGAGATTGCAAAAGCAAAGATAGCCAGAGGGCTTAAGAATTTTATCTTAAAGAGGAAAATTCAGGGTTGAAAACGAAGGTCCAAACCAATTCCAATTAGTCAGAAATACTCAGAGTGTGGGCTAAAGTCATAAAATATTTTAGTTTAAAGGTTCTTTAAGGACAAAAGAGCAAGAATACAAAGAAAACCGGTACTCGAACTCTGTTTTTACACCTTAAATGTGCTTTCGCTCTAATTATCTGTAGAGCATGATCTCTAGTAACTCTGAGGAGTTTCGTTTATGCAGGAATTCTCAGGTCTTGGAGCTTCACCTTAACCCTAAATGTGTTTTCCAAAGCTGTCACCACAATGGTGATGATTTTTTTTAACCACAAGGGTTAAAGCCCTTGAATATTTCATTGTAAAAACTAAAATTTTCTCACGCCTGCATTAATGAAATCATCAAGTTTACTATTTATTTAATTAATGTCTGTCAGGCCAGCAGCCATAGTTAACTTCGTAACTTAAATTATCAACATCCTGATAAAATGCTGGTATTCTCATTCCAATGTTACACCCTAGTTGTGTTTTCAGTGACAAACTCATTTTTGTTTGAAACAACACACACACACACGAATGACTTTGTATAAAGTTTTATGTATGTTTGTAAAACGCCACACGTATATAATTACAAACTTATATGTAAGTTTCCAACATCCACACATTGCCACATAAACTAGCAGCTTTTGACAAACCACCTCATTCATGTGCAGCATTATCATGATAACTTTTATGAACTGCTTTCGAAAACTAACCATTGGTAGTCACAGTCTGGTAATGTGCAATTATGTGTAAGTTGTAAAACTCAGCATTGTTTTACAGGCTTAGTCTCGGAAGAAGAACTTTATCATTGCTTTTGGGTACACCTGATGCTATTAATTTTCTTTCTCAAGCTTCTTGCTGCTAAGTAGCTTTCAGGAACCTTTGAAACATTGGCAGAAACTCCAAATCCAAAAGAGGACTTCCTATAAATTTCATCATCCTATTGCAAACCATCTTGTTTCATTTCCTAATTGAATTTTCTACAAGTCATGTGTTCTACATCCTGCACAAATGACCATTTCTATACGATAATCGACTTGGAGAATTCACTTGGACGTTTCCAAGTTTGTCCAGTTATTTAAAAATGATATCCTTTGGTCACAACAGCAAACATTTTTCTTCCCATCTATTTTGTAGTTTTTCCAAGCATACTGTTCTCCCACAGAATAGTCAGTTAAGGCCTGACGAAGTGTGTTAATGTCTTTCTTTGAACTCTGAGTGAGTTCATCATAAACAGAATCAAAACACAAATGATTATAACAACAAATTTTACTACGAGCAACAATCATAATTACAAAGATATTACACAACACAAAACAAGAGTAAGTGTCTGTAGCTGATACGTTGTGTCAAACTGTCAATAAGGGGTGTATGAAATCTTAAATACTTTCTACCAGTTCATTGTAATTCCCTCCTCATGTAAGCTAAATTAACACGCGAGAACCTCAAAGTTAATTTCAATAATATAAATAAACTAAAACGAAACTTAAGCTTGAATCAATCAAAGCTTAACCACTATCTAAAAAGGCAACTCAGAGTTCAACCAAAAGCTTAAATCCAAGCATAACTAAAATGTACTGAAAACGTTATCACATCACACTTTTCTTTGAAATCATAATCTGTTTTGAGGCCCTGATGCACTGTGTTTCGTGAATGATGCAATACTGTTCAATTATTACGTCAGCAGTTGTACAGGTTGTTTAGATATTGCACTAACTGTTTATTACTATAAATATAGTTTCTTACTAAAAGCCATTCTAGTGTCTATCTTCTATAGTGTGCTCGTGATACTTTCACGGCCAAGAATTACGAACTAACTGCACGAAAAAGCTGTCATTGTTTCTTTGAGCTGAGAGGGATTTTTGACAAAATAATTGCTTGATGAATTAAATTTTACTAGTATAATCACCTATTTAAAATTGTCAAACACGTTGAACTATTTATTTTAAAACGTAAGTGGGATGCTATACGTACCACAAAGAGTTCTTCTCTGATATTTTCAGATAAATTGATTTCCATGCCAGTATTGGATATATTTTCTTAATAACGAGATAATCGAACAAGAAATTTGCAAAATAACCGGATTTGGAAATCGACCGAATTTTAAGTTGTTTGAGACACATGAGACGTGAAGTGAAACAGCTTTAACCTATTACAGTACAAAAACACAGTGGGTAGACATTTAAACACTTGCCTCAACTGGATCGTTGAATAATGGCCCGGCATGGCCAAGCGTGTTAAGGCGTGCGACTCGTAATCTGAGGATCGCGGGTTCGCATCCCCGTCGCGCCAAACATGCTCGCCCTTTCAGCCGTGAGGGCGTTATAATTTGACGGTCAATCCCACTATTCGTTGGTAAAAGAGTAGCCCAAGAGTTGGCGGTGGGTGGTGATGACTAGCTGCCTTCTCTCTAGTCTTACACTGCAAAATTAGGGACAGCTAGCTCAGATAGCCTCGAGTAGCCTTGGGCGAGATTCAAACAAACAAACAACATTTTAATGACTTTTTAAAGAAGGATTCCACATTTATCCCAATTATCATATTGGAAGAAGCTATTCACTATGAAGGTGATGATGTGACGATACTTTATGTTCCACTCTACCATTTATTACCAGAAGATAAAAGTTATTTTATTTTCTTAGCTTTAAGTCTATATGGATCTCTGTTGAACATGGGGGTCGAACCGCTTCCTTCCAACTGAATACGTGCCGTTCATTATAAATAATGCTTACACTAACCTTTGAAACGATGACTCATGTACCACCTGCACCTCTTATCAAGTGATTTAATGGCGTTTTTGTTAATTTTTTTTTATGATAGCTCCATGCCAAAACCATTAAAGTTTTACTTCGGTATCTATTACATGTATAACGTACTGAAAGGGTATTCATGTATCATCACGACCGGTACTTTATTACTTTTTACAGTAGGAAAAACTGTGAGATTATAGTTAGAGACTAGCTACAGCAATTATAATTCTGTCTGAAGCAAATTGAAACACTAAAACAAACTGAACATTTTACAAACAATTATTTCCTTCTTTTTTTTTTCACGGTAAAATGAGTGAAATAGTCTATTTCAAAGGATATAGCTGCAGGGTTTGTGACACATGAATTCAGGGTTTGAGCACTCAGTACAAATAATTCCTTGTGTAATTTTACGTTAAAACACACAAATGAAACTGTCAGTAACTAGTAGCAAACAAGAATATAAAAGGAACATTCTGTATTCTTATTGAGAATAACAGATCAACCAGAATCATTACACGTTTTAACACCGGGAACATTCTGTATTCTTATTGAGAATAACAGATCAACCAGAATCACTACATGTTTTAACATCGGGAACATTCTGTATTCCTATTGAGAATAACAGATCAACCAGAATCACCACATGGTTTAACACCGGAAACATTCTGTATTCTTATTGAGAATAACAGATCAACCAGAATCACCACATGTTTTAACATCGGGAACATTCTGTATTCTTATTGAGAATAACAGATCAACCAGAATCATTACAAGTTTTAACACCGGAAACATTCTGTATTCTTATTGAGAATAACAGATCAACCAGAATCACCACATGTTTTAACACCAGGAACATTCTGTATTCTTATTGAGAATAACAGATCAACCAGAATCATTACAAGTTTTAACACCGGAAACATTCTGTATTCTTATTGAGAATAACAGATCAACCAGAATCACCACATGGTTTAACACCGGAAACATTCTGTATTCTTATTGAGGATAACAGATCAACCAGAATCACCACATTGTTTAACACCGGAAACATTCTGTATTCTTATTGAGAATAACAGATCAACCAGAATCACTACAAGTTTTAACACCGAGAACATTCTGTATTGTTATTAAGAATAACAGATCAACCAGAATCACCACATGTTTTAACACCGGAAACATTCTGTATTCTTATTGAGAATAACAGATCGACCAGAATCACTACAAGTTTTAACACCGGGAACATTCTGTATTCTTATTGAGAATAACAGATCAACCAGAATCACCACATGTTTTAACACCAGGAACATTCTGTATTCTTATTGAGAATAACAGATCAACCAGAATTGCCACATGTTTTAACAACGGGAACATTCTATATTCTTATTGAGAATAACAGATCAACCAGAATCACTACATGTTTTAACATCGGGAACATTCTGTATTCCTATTGAGAATAACAGATCAACCAGAATCACCACATGGTTTAACACCGGAAACATTCTATATTCTTATTGAGAATAACAGATCAACCAGAATCACCACATGTTTTAACATCGGGAACATTCTGTATTCTTATTGAGAATAACAGATCAACCAGAATCATTACAAGTTTTAACACCGGAAACATTCTGTATTCTTATTGAGAATAACAGATCAACCAGAATCACCACATGGTTTAACAACGGGAACATTCTATATTCTTATTGAGAATAACAGATCAACCAGAATCACCACATGTTTTAACATCGGGAACATTCTGTATTCTTATTGAGAATAACAGATCAACCAGAATCATTACAAGTTTTAACACCGGAAACATTCTGTATTCTTATTGAGAATAACAGATCAACCAGAATCACCACATGTTTTAACACCGGAAACATTCTGTATTCTTATTGAGAATAACAGATCGACCAGAATCACTACATGTTTTAACACCAGGAACATTCTGTATTCTTATTGAGAATAACAAATCAACCAGAATCACTACAAGTTTTAACACCGGGAACATTCTGTATTCTTATTGAGAATAACAGATCAACCAGAATCACCACATGTTTTAACACCGGAAACATTCTGCATTCTTATTGAGAATAACAGATCAACCAGAATCACCACATGTTTTAACACCGGGAACATTCTGTATTCTTATTGAGAATAACAGATCGACCAGAATCACTACAAGTTTTAACACCGGGAACATTCTGTATTCTTATTGAGAATAACAGATCAACCAGAATCACCACATGTTTTAACACCGGGAACATTCTGTACTCTCATTGAGAATAACAGATCGACCAGAATCGCCACATGTTTTAACAACGGGAATATTCTGTACTCTCATTGAGGATAACAGATCTACCAGAATCGCCACATGTTTTAACATCGGGAACATTCTGTATTCCTATTGAGAATAACAGATCAACCAGAATCACCACATGGTTTAACACCGGAAACATTCTGTATTCTTATTGAGAATAACAGATCGACGAGAATCACTACATGTTTTAACACCAGGAACATTCTGTATTCTTATTGAGAATAACAGATCAACCAGAATCACTACAAGTTTTAACACCGGGAACATTCTGTATTCTTATTGAGAATAACAGATCAACCAGAATTGCCACATGTTTTAACAACGGGAACATTCTATATTCTTATTGAGAATAACAGATCAACCAGAATCACCACATGTTTTAACACCGGGAACATTCTGTATTCTTATTGAGAATAACAGATCAACCAGAATCACCACATGTTTTAACACCAGGAACATTCTGTATTCTTATTGAGAATAACAGATCAACCAGAATCACCACATGTTTTAACATCGGGAACATTCTGTATTCCTATTGAGAATAACAGATCAACCAGAATCACCACATGTTTTAACACCAGGAACATTCTGTATTCTTATTGAGAATAACAGATCAACCAGAATTGCCACATGTTTTAACAACGGGAACATTCTATATTCTTATTGAGAATAACAGATCAACCAGAATCACTACATGTTTTAACATCGGGAACATTCTGTATTCCTATTGAGAATAACAGATCAACCAGAATCACCACATGGTTTAACACCGGAAACATTCTATATTCTTATTGAGAATAACAGATCAACCAGAATCACCACATGTTTTAACACCGGGAACATTCTGTATTCTTATTGAGAATAACAGATCAACCAGAATCACTACATGTTTTAACATCGGGAACATTCTGTGTTCCTATTGAGAATAACAGATCAACCAGAATCACCACATGGTTTAACACCGGAAACATTCTGTATTCTTATTGAGAATAACAGATCAACCAGAATCACCACATGTTTTAACATCGGGAACATTCTGTATTCTTATTGAGAATAACAGATCAACCAGAATCATTACAAGTTTTAACACCGGAAACATTCTGTATTCTTATTGAGAATAACAGATCAACCAGAATCACCACATGTTTTAACACCAGGAACATTCTGTATTCTTATTGAGAATAACAGATCAACCAGAATCACCACATGTTTTAACACCAGGAACATTCTGTATTCTTATTGAGAATAACAGATCAACCAGAATCATTACACGTTTTAACACCGGGAACATTCTGTATTCTTATTGAGAATAACAGATCAACCAGAATCACTACATGTTTTAACATCGGGAACATTCTGTATTCCTATTGAGAATAACAGATCAACCAGAATCACCACATGGTTTAACACCGGAAACATTCTGTATTCTTATTGAGAATAACAGATCAACCAGAATCACCACATGTTTTAACATCGGGAACATTCTGTATTCTTATTGAGAATAACAGATCAACCAGAATCATTACAAGTTTTAACACCGGAAACATTCTGTATTCTTATTGAGAATAACAGATCAACCAGAATCACCACATGTTTTAACACCAGGAACATTCTGTATTCTTATTGAGAATAACAGATCAACCAGAATCATTACAAGTTTTAACACCGGAAACATTCTGTATTCTTATTGAGAATAACAGATCAACCAGAATCACCACATGGTTTAACACCGGAAACATTCTGTATTCTTATTGAGGATAACAGATCAACCAGAATCACCACATTGTTTAACACCGGAAACATTCTGTATTCTTATTGAGAATAACAGATCAACCAGAATCACTACAAGTTTTAACACCGAGAACATTCTGTATTGTTATTAAGAATAACAGATCAACCAGAATCACCACATGTTTTAACACCGGAAACATTCTGTATTCTTATTGAGAATAACAGATCGACCAGAATCACTACAAGTTTTAACACCGGGAACATTCTGTATTCTTATTGAGAATAACAGATCAACCAGAATCACCACATGTTTTAACACCAGGAACATTCTGTATTCTTATTGAGAATAACAGATCAACCAGAATTGCCACATGTTTTAACAACGGGAACATTCTATATTCTTATTGAGAATAACAGATCAACCAGAATCACTACATGTTTTAACATCGGGAACATTCTGTATTCCTATTGAGAATAACAGATCAACCAGAATCACCACATGGTTTAACACCGGAAACATTCTATATTCTTATTGAGAATAACAGATCAACCAGAATCACCACATGTTTTAACATCGGGAACATTCTGTATTCTTATTGAGAATAACAGATCAACCAGAATCATTACAAGTTTTAACACCGGAAACATTCTGTATTCTTATTGAGAATAACAGATCAACCAGAATCACCACATGGTTTAACAACGGGAACATTCTATATTCTTATTGAGAATAACAGATCAACCAGAATCACCACATGTTTTAACATCGGGAACATTCTGTATTCTTATTGAGAATAACAGATCAACCAGAATCATTACAAGTTTTAACACTGGAAACATTCTGTATTCTTATTGAGAATAACAGATCAACCAGAATCACCACATGTTTTAACACCGGAAACATTCTGTATTCTTATTGAGAATAACAGATCGACCAGAATCACTACATGTTTTAACACCAGGAACATTCTGTATTCTTATTGAGAATAACAAATCAACCAGAATCACTACAAGTTTTAACACCGGGAACATTCTGTATTCTTATTGAGAATAACAGATCAACCAGAATCACCACATGTTTTAACACCGGAAACATTCTGCATTCTTATTGAGAATAACAGATCAACCAGAATCACCACATGTTTTAACACTGGGAACATTCTGTATTCTTATTGAGAATAACAGATCGACCAGAATCACTACAAGTTTTAACACCGGGAACATTCTGTATTCTTATTGAGAATAACAGATCAACCAGAATCACCACATGTTTTAACACCGGGAACATTCTGTACTCTCATTGAGAATAACAGATCGACCAGAATCGCCACATGTTTTAACAACGGGAATATTCTGTACTCTCATTGAGGATAACAGATCTACCAGAATCGCCACATGTTTTAACATCGGGAACATTCTGTATTCCTATTGAGAATAACAGATCAACCAGAATCACCACATGGTTTAACACCGGAAACATTCTGTATTCTTATTGAGAATAACAGATCGACGAGAATCACTACATGTTTTAACACCAGGAACATTCTGTATTCTTATTGAGAATAACAGATCAACCAGAATCACTACAAGTTTTAACACCGGGAACATTCTGTATTCTTATTGAGAATAACAGATCAACCAGAATTGCCACATGTTTTAACAACGGGAACATTCTATATTCTTATTGAGAATAACAGATCAACCAGAATCACCACATGTTTTAACACCGGGAACATTCTGTATTCTTATTGAGAATAACAGATCAACCAGAATCACCACATGTTTTAACACCAGGAACATTCTGTATTCTTATTGAGAATAACAGATCAACCAGAATCACCACATGTTTTAACATCGGGAACATTCTGTATTCCTATTGAGAATAACAGATCAACCAGAATCACCACATGTTTTAACACCAGGAACATTCTGTATTCTTATTGAGAATAACAGATCAACCAGAATTGCCACATGTTTTAACAACGGGAACATTCTATATTCTTATTGAGAATAACAGATCAACCAGAATCACTACATGTTTTAACATCGGGAACATTCTGTATTCCTATTGAGAATAACAGATCAACCAGAATCACCACATGGTTTAACACCGGAAACATTCTATATTCTTATTGAGAATAACAGATCAACCAGAATCACCACATGTTTTAACACCGGGAACATTCTGTATTCTTATTGAGAATAACAGATCAACCAGAATCACTACATGTTTTAACATCGGGAACATTCTGTGTTCCTATTGAGAATAACAGATCAACCAGAATCACCACATGGTTTAACACCGGAAACATTCTGTATTCTTATTGAGAATAACAGATCAACCAGAATCACCACATGTTTTAACATCGGGAACATTCTGTATTCTTATTGAGAATAACAGATCAACCAGAATCATTACAAGTTTTAACACCGGAAACATTCTGTATTCTTATTGAGAATAACAGATCAACCAGAATCACCACATGTTTTAACACCAGGAACATTCTGTATTCTTATTGAGAATAACAGATCAACCAGAATCACCACATGTTTTAACACCAGGAACATTCTGTATTCTTATTGAGAATAACAGATCAACCAGAATTGCCACATGTTTTAACAACGGGAACATTCTATATTCTTATTGAGAATAACAGATCAACCAGAATCACTACATGTTTTAACATCGGGAACATTCTGTATTCCTATTGAGAATAACAGATCAACCAGAATCACCACATGGTTTAACACCGGAAACATTCTATATTCTTATTGAGAATAACAGATCAACCAGAATCACCACATGTTTTAACACCGGGAACATTCTGTATTCTTATTGAGAATAACAGATCAACCAGAATCACTACATGTTTTAACATCGGGAACATTCTGTGTTCCTATTGAGAATAACAGATCAACCAGAATCACCACATGGTTTAACACCGGAAACATTCTGTATTCTTATTGAGAATAACAGATCAACCAGAATCACCACATGTTTTAACATCGGGAACATTCTGTATTCTTATTGAGAATAACAGATCAACCAGAATCATTACAAGTTTTAACACCGGAAACATTCTGTATTCTTATTGAGAATAACAGATCAACCAGAATCACCACATGTTTTAACACCAGGAACATTCTGTATTCTTATTGAGAATAACAGATCAACCAGAATCATTACAAGTTTTAACACCGGAAACATTCTGTATTCTTATTGAGAATAACAGATCAACCAGAATCACCACATGGTTTAACACCGGGAACATTCTGTATTCTTATTGAGAATAACAGATCAACCAGAATCACCACATGTTTTAACACCAGGAACATTCTGTATTCTTATTGAGAATAACAGATCAACCAGAATCACCACATGTTTTAACATCGGGAACATTCTGTATTCCTATTGAGAATAACAGATCAACCAGAATCACCACATGTTTTAACACCAGGAACATTCTGTATTCTTATTGAGAATAACAGATCAACCAGAATTGCCACATGTTTTAACAACGGGAACATTCTATATTCTTATTGAGAATAACAGATCAACCAGAATCATTACAAGTTTTAACACCGGGAACATTCTGTATTCTTATTGAGAATAACAGATCAACCAGAATCACCACAATTTTAACACCAGGAACATTCTGTATTCTTATTGAGAATAACAGATCGACCAGAATCGCCACATGTTTTAACAACGGGAATATTCTGTACTCTCATTGAGGATAACAGATCAACCAAAACCTTTATATGTTTTAATAACGAAAAAAGAAATAAATAATAAGAGAGGAACCTCGAAACAATATTTCATGGTCTACATTTCGTTTATTTGCGAACTACAATTACACGATTTTATTTAGTTTTAGGAGATTCAAACTCACTCGGGTCTTCTGAAATACCAAGTCGAAACAGTTGTAAAATAATCCTATCAAAGCAAGTAGTTTCAGCTAGTCCCTTTGTATTTTTTCGAGATGGACAACTTCCTGAAACCAGGTAGTGTAAAGAGAAGGCATACTTTCTCAGAGAAGTACAAAAAGATTTATGAAAATATAGTAGTCTAATATATCTCTTAAACTGTTGTATATACAGACTGTGTGGTTCTTTGGGAAATGCACTAAGAAACTGGATCAAGTTAAAACGGATATGTTTCTTTTAGTCACGGAGAATTCGCGTTGTCATAGGTTTACGATCTTTCAAGATTCATTTCATTTTTCAAAAGTAAACTTACGACCATTCAAGGAAGTCAAATATGTCATTCTCACTATAAAAATTTGTGTATTGAAACATTCTAAAACTTTTGCAATATAATCCGAAACTTCATCCTTTTCAATTTTAGGTAATTGTGTTGTTCTACTTGATTCACTTTGGGACAATTTCGTTCCTCTGAGAGAGATTTCAAAAGTGCAGAAAGTGTGTTTAAGCTACTCTGTAATAAGTGTTAAACATTACTTACAAGTATACCCACGCCGCACAAAATAGTTCTACTACAGCGACGCATCATTAGTAAAAATACTACAAGTTTAAGATATGTTACTTTTTGGGGGGGTCTTTAATACCTATAGTTTTAAAGCTTGGGAGAACTTTCATGGCGGCAAGATGCTGATTACGATGATAACATTGCAAACAATGTATATATTTATATATTTAAGGCTGTCACCAGACATCGTTTTTAAACCTGGGAGATTTTTTATTGCAGTAAGACACTGACTACCACAGTAGCTTTCTCTGAAACTGACCTAAGAGACCAGAGTAAAACGAGCTAGTGAACATCACTAATCATCAGTTGCTGGGTTATTCTTGTCCGGCCGAATAATGGGATTTGACTGTTTCTCTTATAGCGTATCTGCGGCTCCGAACTATGGAGTACTTTTGTCAGATCAACGAGGCGGATTCACGGTCTAGGCACTAATCACCAAGCCACGTCCGCCCCAATAAGGGAAAATGTTGTATTATTAAATGTCTTCTGTGTTTAGGTACATTACCTCTCTCTTTTAAATAAGGCCCGGCATGGCCAGGTGGGTTAAGGCGTTCGACTCGTAATCTGAGGGTCGCGGGTTCGCATCCCTGTCGCACCAAACATGCTCGCCCTTTCAGCCGTGGGAGCGTTATAATGTGACGGTCAATCCCACTATTAGTTAGTAAAAGAGTAGCCCAAGACTTGGTGGTGGGTGGTGATCACTAGATGCCTTCCCTCTAGTCTTACACTGATAAATTATGGACGGCTAGCGCAGATAGCCCTCGAGTAGCTTTGTGCGAAATTCCAAAACAAACAAGCAATCCTCTTTTCAAGATATTTTAAGACCAACGTGTTGTCATTTTATTTATTTTCTGTAAATCTTCATTGATTATGTATGATAAACTTATAATCTGCAATAATTTATGAAAATATTTTAAAATCAAAGTAAAACTTCTGCACATATGTTCGGTGTAACTTCTACCAGAGTAAAGTTTTAGAAGCCACAAGTATAAATAATAAATACATTTAGCTGCACCCACCTCATCATAGGTATTACACCCAAAGGAACTCATAGGTTTTATTCTGTTCATACCAGCACGAGCACGGTAATCCTTCACACGAGACATTCATATCTGCGATTATCATTGCAAAGTAATACAGACATATGCGACATATCGGGGTTAACAAGGAACATTCACTCACCACGTTGCATCGTACCTGCTGTGAACGTTGCGAGCCACTCTTGCTAGCAGATCTACGTTTACACATATGTTCACAAATGTGATTTGTCTGTATCAAACGGGCTTATTAAAACAGTGACGTACTGAGAAAAGGATCTTCTTTGTTTTCTAGTTAAACACAAAGGGCAATCTGTGCTCTACTTACCACGGGTATTGAAACCTAATTTTTAGCGTTGTAAGTCCGCAGAACGTAACGCTGTGCCACTGGGGAACGGATTACGATCTAAAGACCATACGACCGATAGCCATCACGCTGTACAGATTAATGTCTGAATACATGCGTAAGAACGTCAGTAACCAACGCGTGCCCGGAGTTAATTTAGGTGCTTACCGAACATAAGTCAGATTTCTGTGATAATTTACAAACCCGCTAGTAACAGGTTAACTGTTTTTTTTTTTACTGTTTTTTGTTTGCTGTCGTTTTCTATCAAAATGAAAAAAGATACACATTTGGCTGAAATAAACGCAATCTTAAAGAATAGGAAGCTATAAGGGGAAGCCTATTGCAGAGGAATGTATCCAAAGTTCCTCTCTCGAAATTAAATACAATTTTAAAAGTTTCTTCGATAAACAATTCATAATAGTCTTCTCGTTTATAGTGGGTCCGATTTTCGGTTTATAAATTTTACCAGTGTTGGGCCCCCTGCTGATACAGCGGTATGTCTACGCAGTTACAACACTAAAATCAGGGGTTCGATTCCCCTCCGTGGGCTCAGCAGATAGCTCGATGTGGCTTTGCTGTAAGAAAACACAAACACACGCCAGTGTTGGATTTAATAACGATTCCATCACACAATGCTACTTCAGAGTGACCAGGAATAATTGGTCTTGAGTCCTGTAGGTTGACCATTCAGTCATCTTCAATTTATTGATTACAGAAACATCTAAAAAGGAATGAGTGTAGACTGAGAAGTTTTGAAATTTATTGTTTAAGAAAGATATTAAAAGTTAGATAGTTTAATCTTATAAATAGAGAAACATTACAAGAGAGTTTGGTGTGGTTTGTTTTGAATTGCGTGCAAAACTACAAATGGCTATCTTTGCTAGACGTCCCTGATTTAGCAGTACAAGACCAAAGGAAAGGCACGTAGTCATTACCACCCACCGCCAACTCTTATTAAAGGATAGCGAAATTGACAGTCACATTATAACGCCCTATTGTTGAAAGGACAAGCATGTCTGGTGGAATAGAGATCCAAACTCATGACCCTCATATCGCGAGTCAAGTTCCCTAACCACCTGGCCAGGTTGAGCCATTAAGAGAGAAAACTGGGCAACAATAAATCATTGAAAAGTTTAAGGTATATAGATGGAGTTACTATGAGCATTTTATAAGAATGGAATAAAATAGTCCAGCAAGAAAAACAATGGGTTTGAGGACAACTGGAAGAAAGCATAGAAAAAGACTTAAGAGATACTTGTAGAACAACAGAGTGGTATGAGACATAAACATCTAAACAGAATAAAGGATGAAGAAAGAACGAAGTGGAGAATCTTTACATCTGCTTTATGGACCGTTTAAAGCCTGAAAAGATGGATGATGACGGTCTGATTATCTCCATGGCGCTGCGAAGACTTCTTTCGCAACCTCGACAGAGGTGGTCGAACAAGCAAAAGTTGGGATTTATTCGATTACAGTGAAATTTATCAAAGACAAGCGTAGGATGAAACAACACAATTTACAGTTTCCAAACCGAATGAAAATTAAGTAAGTTATAAGTAGTCACATCATCGTTACAAACCTTATAGATGACGACAGCAGTTATTGTTGTGTGCGCGACGGATCCACTTCGTGAACGTTCTTCTTCTTTGTTAGTCTTTGCATCTGTTTTTCAGACCAGAACCCAGCAGATCGCCCTACGCCCCACTGTCCATTACTGAAACTTTGCAACACTTAAACATGTCACCATAAATCACTATAATTCCGTCAATTGCTTGTATGTTGAAGACACCAAGAAGTTCGAGCTACAACCTGTACAGCTGCTATGGATGGGTTCAAAATGGAGTTTTTGACGGACCTTGTTTAAGCAAACCTACTTATCAAATCCAAAGATGATGTGGCAGCACTCAAAAATATGTTTGATGCTGATAAGGTCAGTAGTAATAGTAGTAGTAGAAACCCTTCCATTAGATCAGAAGACCAATAACAGGGTCTCCAACCTCAAACAGACAACAAAGAAAGGTCGCATAATTCAACTCATTTTTTATTATCGGTTGCTGTGTGTTACCGTTGCTTGTAAGGTAGTACGAACACTTTGATACCTATGTATTCTTGACTGCTCATAACTCTCAACTGTTATATATTACTTTCATCTGGATTACGTACTTTTTACAGTGGATTCGAAGTTTTCCTTCAAGAAATAATTATCAGAATTCACCCAAAAAATCTTGGTTTCTGGTTGAGGGAGAAATCCTGTGTTGAAAACAAACAAACAAACAAACAAGGGTTTAATTTCGTCAGCATCAATGGACAAAACAACTTATTTATTATACATCTGTCTCATCCGGATGGAGTGGATTCCTTTTTAAAAAGTATCTGCCATGATTTTGATGGCGTATGTGGATTTAATTTATTTAACTTTTTTCTGAAAGATCAACTTATGGACACTTTGTACTACACTGGACTAACTAAATAACTTTAAATATTAACACTTTGTACTACACTGGACTAACTAAATAACCTTAAACATTAACACTTTGTACTACACTGGACTAACTAAATAACTTTAACTATTAACACTTTGTACTACACTGGACTAACTAAATAACCTTAAATATTAACACTTTGTACTACACTGGACTAACTAAATAACCTTAAATATTAACACTTTGTACTACACTGGACTAACTAAATAACCTTAAATATTACTTAATAATTTTGTTCAGACTTTTTGTGCAAAGCAACATAAGAGCTATCTTCACATGTCGTCTCTAGTTTTGGGACAGCAGTAAGTCTTCGGATTTACAACGTTAAAATTAGGGGCTCGATTCCATTTGGTAGACATAGCAGATAGCACATACTCTTGTTTGAAGAGAAAGACAGCTGGTGAACAACAACCACTGGTGCCTCTTGGATTGTTGTTATGTTATCGAATAGTTGGATTTGATTGTCACTTCTACAACACAACAGCAATACCAAAATGCGTTTCTTTGTTGTTTCCATGAATTCTGGTTACCATATCCCGATCATGCTAATCACAAGTGTATATTCAGCACATTTGATGCACTTAAGAGAGTCTTTCTTTTTCAAAACTTTTTTTTTATTTACTGAGGTCAATAATAAATGTTTGACAATCTCTTGTAAATATTTTTTGAAATAACATCTTTGACATGACTTATTTGTCATACTTGAATTAATATTCTATCTTATGAAAACAACGATCTTTATTTCCCAGAATGCTTCTAAATCTTCTGCTAGCCCTAAAAGGAATAATTTGCAATATTGATATACCTTTATAACAATTACACAGAAAGCTAGGCCCAGCATGTCAGGTGGATAAGGCACTCGACTCGTAATCTGAGGGTCGCGGGTACGAATCCCCGCCACACCAAATATGCTCGCCTATTCAATCGTGGGGGCGATATAATGTGACAGTCAATTCCACTATTCGTTGGTAAAAGATTAGTTGAAGAGTTTGCGGTGGGTGGTGATGACTAGCTGTCTTCTCTCTAGTCTTGCACTACTAAATTAGGGACGGCTAGCACAGATAGCCCTCGTGTAGCTTTGTGTGAAATTCAAAACAAACAAACACATACACCTGCTGTCTTTTGATACCATCATTCCCAGGGTGCGATGAATTATTTGATACATGTTTATCTAAGTATTTGTTCAAAGTAGTACATGACTAGTTATACTAAAGTTTTTAACATTACAAACTAAAATGATAGTTGTTTAGCTAAAAAACAATATAAGGAGATGAACGTAATTCTCAACTATATATACTGATGATTTTTAACAGCGAATTTATAACCAGTTTTTGAAAATGTTTTGTATTTAACAGTTTTTAAGTCATTCACTTATTCTAAAATAAACTGTTTCCTTTAATTCTTCATTGTTTTTGTATATCAGATCAATTATTTTTGAAAGTTATAAGTAATTCAGTGTTTGTTTGTTTTTTCAGTAAAATTACTTTGGACATCACAATGTCCAAATTTGGACATCACAATTTTGATGTTGCAATTAATCATAGTGGTATTAATGTTTGTGAACTTTACTAAAGGATTCAAAGTATCCAATGTGAAATGTTTTGTAACAACTTTAAACTAAGAGCAAAATACAACTCCAGAAGTTTTTTTAGAAAATAGTATATCTTTCAATCTACTAAATTTACCGTCTCCTTTTAAGTGGCTATTCATTTCTGGACAAAGATACGCTACTTGTCTTCTGACCCTTTAAAACGTTCTACGGTGGGACAGTTGTAGGTTTATGAACTTACAATATTCAAATTCAGGGTTTGATTCCCTGCTGTGGACATAGCTGTTAGTTCAATGTAGTTTTGCTCTGAAACAAGTATCACAGTGAACTTTAGTCTAAATACATTTCACACATAAAACTAAAACTTCTTTGAAACGATGCCAGAAAGAGGGCGCTTTTATAGATGCAATAAGCTTGGCCGTTACAGCCAAAATTGTGAGGAATCATTAGTTGCTAATACACCAAAGAAATTAGCTTTGGAGCTTAACTAGATTAAATTAACAACAAAGGGCCAATCACACATCAGGTTAGGGTGCTCAACTCGTAATATGAGGGTCGCGGGTTCGAATCCCCGTCCCACCAAACATGCTCGCCCTTTCAGTCGCCAATCACACATCAGATTAGGGTGGTCAACTCGTAATATGAGGGTCGCAGGTTCGAATCCCCGTCCCACCAAACATGCTCGCCCTTTCAGTCGTGGGGCGTTATAACGTGACGGTCAATACCACTATTCGTTGGTAAAAGACTAGCGCAAGGGTTGGCTGTGGGTGGTGATGACTAACTGCCTTCCACCTAGTCTTACATCACTAAATTAGAGACGGCTACAGATAGCCCTCGTGTAGCTTTGCGCGAAATTCAAAAGCAAAAGTACACATCAGGAAAGAGCAATTAGTTAGAGTTATAGAGCAGAATTAAGCTGAAAATACTTCATTTATACCAGATGAGATGAGAAACTCATTACTAAAGATTCTACTACACGAGTGCACTGTTCCTTAAGGGGGAGCCTTAGAGTAAGTTGACTGAAATTATATCTGCATTTACACCGGTTCGACCCGATTTGGTAATGAAAGGTGGACTAAATGGTCTAGGAGAAGGGAAGTTGAAAGATGCCTTTACCGTTGTAAGCTTCCCCACACCGTAAAATATGTGAAAGATTAACATCAAGCTGTGTATTCTGGGAACTGATTTGAAGAGGATACATGGAGGTGAGTTTGGCTTGCTTCAAATAAAGTTACAGTCCGTGACCCCAGCAACAGGACACCCAGTGACCATAAGGAACAAGAGTTCATCCTATCTGCATAACTTAGGCCTCAGAAAACCACTAAAAAGACTTGGTAATGGAATGTTTTATTTCTGTGTTGTAATTATTTATATAACTTTATAATCTAGAAAGGGACAATTTTTCAATGTTTTATTTTAGATCTTAGCTAGAGACTGCACCACGTTAAGATGGAAAAACTTTAATATCTATATGTCACGTGAGTTATTTCGAGTTAGTTTGGTGAAGCATTTGGTAAGACGTTATTGGGCAGTGACTGAAAATACAGTGAAGTCTTTAGTACGTGAAATATCGAGCAGTTGTTTGTCGTGAAAAACTGATTGTATAAAATTAAACAGTAAATTAGATTTGTTATCAGTAGTCTCAGGGATTGTACAATTTGTTTGCAAAAGTAGGCCAATAACTTGCGTTAAAGTAAACATGGCCTGTAACAAAAGTTGATGAAATACGTGTCATTACGTGGACTGGATTTCTATTATTTCATTTCATAATTTAAAAGAAATATAAAATGAGAGGATAATGAAAATTAACTAATTTGTAAAACGAAACAACCACATTATGCTTTATATCTCCAGTGTTCCGTATTACAAAATATTATACTTTATATCTCCAGGGTTCCGTATTACAAAATATTATACTTTATATCTACAGTGTTCCGTGTTACAAAATATTATACTTTATATCTCCAGTGTTCCGTATTACAAAATATTATACTTTATATCTCCAGTGTTCCGTATTACAAAATATTATACTTTATATCTCCAGTGTTCCGTATTACAAAATATTATACTTTATATCTACAGTGTTCCGTATTACAAAATATTATACTTTATATCTCCAGTGTTCCGTATTACAAAATATTATACTTTATATCTCCAGTGTTCCGTATTACAAAATATTATACTTTATATCTCCAGTGTTCCGTATTACAAAATATTATTCTTTATATCTCCAGTGTTCCGTATTACAAAATATTATACTTTATATCTCCAGTGTTCCGTATTACAAAATATTATACTTTATATCTCCAGTGTTCCGTATTACAAAATATTATTCTTTATATCTCCAGTGCTCCGTATTACAAAATATTATTCTTTATATCTCCAGTGTTCCGTATTACAAAATATTATTCTTTATATCTGTAGTGTTCTGTACTACAAAATATTATATTTTATATCTGTAGTATTATGTACTACAAAATATTATACTTTATATCTCCAGTGTTCCGTATTACAAAATATTATTCTTTATATCTCCAGTGCTCCGTATTACAAAATATTATTCTTTATATCTCCAGTGTTCCGTATTACAAAATATTATTCTTTATATCTCCAGTGCTCCGTATTACAAAATATTATTCTTTATATCTCCAGTGCTCCGTATTACAAAATATTATTCTTTATATCTCCAGTGTTCCGTATTACAAAATATTATTCTTTATATCTGTAGTGTTCTGTACTACAAAATATTATACTTTATATCTGTAGTATTATGTACTACAAACATATCGTTTTGATAAATTGTTCGAGTTTTTTTTAAACTGCTGAGTCTTCCAGTGAAATAACAGTAAGTCTACTGACTTGAAACGTTAAAATTCGGAGCTCGATTCCCTGCGGCAGACACAGCCCAATGTGACTTTAATACGAAGCAAATAAACTTGCTGGTGATAAGTTTTACGCAAGTTACAGCTTTTACAGTAAGGAAAATTATTTTATTTTAAAATGTGCGACATTCTATTCGCAAGTGTGATCATTTTCAAATTTTGTTTGCTTGTTGTTAAAAACAAAACGACAAAGAAAACATGAATGAGGAAGTAACATACTTAATTCGATACTTCAGTTACATAAGTATATTCACTATCACAGTTTTTGCACAAACTATTAATGAATTAAAAATAACAGATATGTTTATCAAACAAACAACACAAAATGAATCAACTCTAATTGTTGGCACTATTCCATATACAGAGAATATTAGTATACATATCTTTAACAAATTGTTATTAAATTAGTATGAAAATATAACCCGAACATAATAACTAGACTAATTTTTTTACCCTTGAAATGGAATTTAAACACGTTAACAAAGTTATATAAAGAGTGCACCCAGCCATAAAACACAAAATGCAGTATAGCAATTTTCCAACTTGTTACATCGGTGCAATAGAACATAGTTTGAGCACTAAATTAACATAACACTAAAAACTCTCTTCTTATGTTCATAAATACACGATCAAAAACAACCATAATTTTCTTTTTTACCGCACAGGATGTCGCCATATTGAACCAAGAACATGACAGTAAGAAAACTCAAATAATAACATAAATCATTTCCAAAATCAACGAAGAGTTGTATATTTTTTATCATTATTCCCTCAGATATTTCCTGATTTTACACAAATTTTTTACACAACATTTTCCACATATTTAAATTCATCTAGATTTATGTTGCTATTTGTCTGTTAATGTTAATTAACATTAATTAACATTTTAGCTAATGTTAATAAACTGCCAATTCATGTGTAGTGAAATGCACATGTATAAGAAACCATTGTCGAGTCTGCTTTAAATACGTTGTTCAGTTACTATTATATTGTTGAATATTGATTTAAATATAATTCCGTTTTTGATGTTGAAGCCTATGTAATGATATGTTGACAAACAACGATTTATAAGCACAATTGAGTTTGTTTGTTTGTTTGTTTTTTGAGAGGGTGAACATACTAAATGTTTCAACACAATACTGCCTTGCCTTCTTCAGGTACGATTTGTAGCTAAGCATAAATAGAAAGACGAAAGAAACAAGGGTTAATGTAATTTATTTCAAGAAAATGACGTCACCTAGTGACAGTATTACAAATAAAGACAAGGTCAAATCTGGTAACTTATGAATGGCGAATATAAACCCTACCCGTTAGCTGCACATCCTACTTGTGTTTGTTTGTTTGTTTTTTGAATTTCGTACAAAGCTACTTTAGCTTTTATCTGTGCTAGCCGTCCATAAGTTAGCAGTGTAAGACTAGAGGGAAGGCACCTAGTCATCACCACCCACCGCCAACTCTTGGGCTACTCTTTTACCAACGAATAGTGGGATTGACCCCCACGGCTGAAAGGGCGAGCATGTTTGGCGCGACGGGGATGCGAACCCGCGACCCTCGGATTACGAGTCGCACGCCTTACGCGCTTGGCCATGCCGGGCCCACTTGTGTTAACAAGCCAGTGTTCTGTTGAAAAGGAACGTATTCCCACAAAAATATAACATTTCATTATACCTATAAATCATTTTTTTGCCAGTTTATTACCACATTAACATGGTATGTTGCCAGCTTATTACCACATTAACATGGTATGTTGCCAGCTTATTACCACATTAACATGGTAAGCTTCCTTAGCCAAGTCAAACTTGTGCACTTGAGAATTATCGCACCAGCGGTCAAGTCATCGTGACTGTTTAAAAAAAAAATCTTCCTTACTGGTGTTGCTTTGTTTTGAATTTCGCGCAAAGCTACACGAGGGTTATCTGCGCTAGCCGTCCCTAATTTAGCAATGTAAGACTATAAGAGAAGGCAGCTAGTCATCACCACCCACCGCCAACTCTTGGTCTGCTCTTTTACCAACGAATAGTGGGATTGACCGTCACATAATAAAGTTCCCACGGCTGAAAGGGCGAGCATGTTTGGTGTGACAGGGATTCAAACCCGTGACCCTCGGAATACGAGTCGAGTGCCTTAACCACCTGGTCATGACGGGCCCTTCCTTACTGTAAACAGTTGTAAAAATATATATATATATATATTTTGCTCACAATTTTTAACCAGTTACGTATAAAAACTTACAATAAGAAATATTTATGTACCCGTCTTCTTTCTACCTTTTAGTTTGCACCGTTAAATTTACAAATTTATCATTCTTTCATAGGAATTTACTGGATTTTCCAAGAAATCAGTGGAAGAACATGAGTACAATTAGTACAGTTCTCAGTAAAGAATGCTAGTGTTCTCCAGTTTGCAGTTTCTAACGTGTGCTTGTGTGTTTTTTACAAGTTTTCAGTCCGTAATATCCACAACGGTAATACGTGAATGTTTACATGTCTATAAATATTCAAATTTTGGGTTATATAAAGCTGTAGAGGTCTTAGGATGAATATATTTTTCTTTGTTGTTGTTGTTTGCTACTTGGGGAGGAGGGTTGAGGAGAAAACAATAGATTTTTATATGTTTCGTAAATTAATTTTGATGACGAGAAACCCACTTGAAATAATATGTATCTCAAAACGGCTGGTATGGGTAATAACACTTTATTGAAGTGGTTAACCCGAAGATGAGCTAGGAAGGTTAATACCCATACCAACCGTTCTGAGACACGTTTCTTAAATTAATAATGACATATCCCACTTTCTCCATTTATTTCGTTATTATTATTGTTTAAAATTATATTGTTATTTTATTATTCATAAATGTTTACACGTTAATTTATGATTGTTTAACATATTTGTCTGGATATGGATTTAGAACTAACTGAAACCTGCTAAGCTAGCCGAATTTTGTTGCGGCGAACTTTCGGTTCAATACACTTTGATCACTTTAGGTTTTAGTTTTATTGTTCACAAATTTATGATATCATGAACTCCAAACCATTTTGATATATAAAAAATTATTTCATTAATTTCTTAATTCTGATCTTTTTTTTTTTGCTTCTGATCCATAATTTGATCACGAGTTGTTAACAAGTATCCTGGTTTCAAGGTTCTGAGTGACTTTTTCTTATTTCCAGAACACAAACAAAACACTTAATAGTTCCAGCATTGTTTCTGTCTCGAACTAAAGCAGTCTGTTTGTGTTATTTTCAAAGTTTAAGTATATAATTCTTTTTAAGTTTACGTGAACTGTGTTACGTGTTGTTATTGTTTTCAAGTGAGGCTTTGTGTTTCAAGCTTTAAAACAGTGGTTCTTCACGTCTTATATTCATATCCTTTCTTCTGCTAAGAAAGATTAAGAACATTTTAACTTATTTATTTCCATGGCCAGATACATGTTCTTGTCTCTAACACTGCTATAGGCAGTATGGTTAACTTATTTATTTCCATGGCCAGATACATGTTCTTGTCTGTAACACCGCTATAGGCAGTATGGTTAACTTATTTATTTCCATGGCCAGATGCATGTTCTTGTCTCTAACACCGCTATAGGCAGTATGGTTAACTTATTTATTTCCATGGCCAGATACATGTTCTTGTCTCTAACACCGCTATAGGCAGTATGGATAATTTATTTATTTCCATGGCCAGGTGCATGTTCTTGTCTCTAACACCGCTATAGGCAGTGTGGTTAACTTATTTATTTCCATGGCCAGATGCGTGTTCTTGTCTCTAACACCGCTATAGGCAGTATGGATAATTTATTTATTTCCATGGCCAGGTGCATGTTCTTGTCTCTAACACCGCTATAGGCAGTGTGGTTAACTTATTTATTTCCATGGCCAGGTGCATGTTCTTGTCTCTAACACCGCTATAGGCAGTGTGGTTAACTTATTTATTTCCATGGCCAGATACATGTTCTTGTCTCTAACACCGCTATAGGCAGTATGGCTAACTTATTTATTTCCATGGCCAGATACATGTTCTTGTCTCTAACACCGCTATAGGCAGTATGGCTAACTTATTTATTTCCATGGCCAGATGCATGTTCTTGTCTCTAACACTGCTATAGGCAGTATGGTTAACTTATTTATTTCCATGGCCAGATGCGTGTTCTTGTCTCTAACACCGCTATAGGCAGTGTGGTTAACTTATTTATTTCCATGGCCAGGTGCATGTTCTTGTCTCTAACACCGCTATAGGCAGTGTGGTTAACTTATTTATTTCCATGGCCAGATGCATGTTCTTGTCTCTAACACTGCTATAGGCAGTATGGTTAACTTATTTATTTCCATGGCCAGATACATGTTCTTGTCTCTAACACTGCTATAGGCAGTATGGTTAACTTATTTATTTCCATGGCCAGATACATGTTCTTGTCTCTAACACTTCTATAGGCAGTATGGTTAACTTATTTATTTCCATGGCCAGATACATGTTCTTGTCTCTAACACCGCTATAGGCAGTATGGCTAACTTATTTATTTCCATGGCCAGATACATGTTCTTGTCTCTAACACTTCTATAGGCAGTATGGTTAACTTATTTATTTCCATGGCCAGATACATGTTCTTGTCTCTAACACTGCTATAGGCAGTATGGTTAACTTATTTATTTCCATGGCCAGATGCATGTTCTTGTCTCTAACACTGCTATAGGCAGTATGGTTAACTTATTTATTTCCATGGCCAGATGCGTGTTCTTGTCTCTAACACCGCTATAGGCAGTATGGATAATTTATTTATTTCCATGGCCAGGTGCATGTTCTTGTCTCTAACACCGCTATAGGCAGTGTGGTTAACTTATTTATTTCCATGGCCAGATGCATGTTCTTGTCTCTAACACCGCTATAGGCAGTATGGATAATTTATTTATTTCCATGGCCAGGTGCATGTTCTTGTCTCTAACACCGCTATAGGCAGTGTGGTTAACTTATTTATTTCCATGGCCAGATGCGTGTTCTTGTCTCTAACACCGCTATAGGCAGTATGGATAATTTATTTATTTCCATGGCCAGGTGCATGTTCTGTCTCTAACACCGCTATAGGCAGTGTGGTTAACTTATTTATTTCCATGGCCAGGTGCATGTTCTTGTCTCTAACACCGCTATAGGCAGTGTGGTTAACTTATTTATTTCCATGGCCAGATACATGTTCTTGTCTCTAACACCGCTATAGGCAGTATGGCTAACTTATTTATTTCCATGGCCAGATACATGTTCTTGTCTCTAACACCGCTATAGGCAGTATGGCTAACTTATTTATTTCCATGGCCAGATGCATGTTCTTGTCTCTAACACTGCTATAGGCAGTATGGTTAACTTATTTATTTCCATGGCCAGATGCGTGTTCTTGTCTCTAACACCGCTATAGGCAGTGTGGTTAACTTATTTATTTCCATGGCCAGGTGCATGTTCTTGTCTCTAACACCGCTATAGGCAGTGTGGTTAACTTATTTATTTCCATGGCCAGATGCGTGTTCTTGTCTCTAACACTGCTATAGGCAGTATGGCTAACTTATTTATTTCCATGGCCAGATACATGTTCTTGTCTCTAACACTGCTATAGGCAGTATGGTTAACTTATTTATTTCCATGGCCAGATACATGTTCTTGTCTCTAACACCGCTATAGGCAGTATGGCTAACTTATTTATTTCCATGGCCAGATACATGTTCTTGTCTCTAACACTTCTATAGGCAGTATGGTTAACTTATTTATTTCCATGGCCAGATACATGTTCTTGTCTCTAACACTGCTATAGGCAGTATGGTTAACTTATTTATTTCCATGGCCAGATGCATGTTCTTGTCTCTAACACTGCTATAGGCAGTATGGTTAACTTATTTATTTCCATGGCCAGATGCGTGTTCTTGTCTCTAACACCGCTATAGGCAGTATGGATAATTTATTTATTTCCATGGCCAGGTGCATGTTCTTGTCTCTAACACCGCTATAGGCAGTGTGGTTAACTTATTTATTTCCATGGCCAGATGCATGTTCTTGTCTCTAACACCGCTATAGGCAGTATGGATAATTTATTTATTTCCATGGCCAGGTGCATGTTCTTGTCTCTAACACCGCTATAGGCAGTGTGGTTAACTTATTTATTTCCATGGCCAGATGCGTGTTCTTGTCTCTAACACCGCTAGAGGCAGTATGGAATTTTGTGGAAACTATATTCTCCTTCAGGCATTCAAAGTTTCAAATAAATAAACCTGGTTTATTTTTTATATATAGAAAACAAAAAAGGAGTTAATTTTTCTTTATTTATTTGAAACCTGGTATTGTAAGATTTCTTTATCTATAAGCGTAGCAATTAAAGAGTCACTTTAGGCTTCATAGTGGCGTCCTTAACCAGCTGCTTAGTTTGAAAGAATGGCCTGATCTGGGTATTGAATGGTTGGTATGGATCGCATTCCAATTCTTAATGATGGACATCATTATACTCAAAGGAACAATCAGCGAGTTTGAAATTTTCTTTTAACCCTCCCCTTATCTGTGCTTCTCTACCACTTCATCCCTGACTTGTTTAGAAAAGCATTTGGTCTTCATGGTTGATATGTTGTATCACTGTGTGAATTGTGGCTTGATCAGATGCAGTTATTCTGAAGTCAAGTTAAACCACATTGATTACATACAGACAGAAACCATTACACTAATTTGTTGATCTCTCAAACCAATATTTTGTCGCAGTAAAGGAGTTGGATACTTATGCAATTAACAATATTCTAATCTTGTTTTGTAAATTTAACTTAATTACATAATATTATAGTTTGTTTGTTTTTAACCTTTCTCAGTTTCGAATAGATTGTATAAATTCTAAATATAAAACCCTATTTCAAAGTTTCATGACTGAAAGTTCAGATGACAACAAAATGTTGAACTTTGAAGAGGGTGGACACTTTTGCAAGGCACTGTATGCGTCATTTCCAGCACTTGTGAACCATATCCTTAAAGGTTTGAAGTTTCCTGGGTGAGATTCTCTTATGGACCCCATCTACCCGCTAACCACTCTTTCACACAATTATACGCACAATAATTTTCTTCCGTTTGTTCCACGGTTTTAACTCTGTCATACAATAACCTAACATTACAATGAGTCCAATAAAGTCAGGTCACAGTTGTGATGTGCAGGAATATCACGTTTTCTACCTACTTCAGTGATAAAGAAATTTTGAAATTTTTTCAGTTATTTAATTTCTTGCTGTAATGGCGAAAACACGTGGTCTTGAATATCTTTGAGGTTGCCTTGTTTTAATTCCTTTTATTTTTATTCTTTATTGTAGATAATGTCGATTCTGCTAGAGAAAATATTGTAGTAACCTACAGTATCCAAGTTGAAAGGATTACTGACTTTAACATTCTTTGCTGGCCGAATTGACAGTGTCTACACGTTGCAGCTTACAAGTGGTGTGTAGAACAAGGGTGACGTTGTCCTCTGCTCAAAGAAATTGAGTTCACATGTTGCACTGAAACATTCTTTGTTAGTTCTACCTAGAGTTGTTTTTTTTTTGTTGTTGTTGTTCTGTTTTTAGTAAAGACTTACTCTAATATTAGCATGTTTAGATCGACATAAATCAGTCTAGGGAAAAAGAAAGCTGTGGGTCTAAACACAATCTGGTAAAAGTGACTGTATTTATACGTGCACAATCATGTATGTTTTGTAATAATGATCATGTTTATTTTATTAATCACAGAATACTTTTATTATTTAAACGATTGAATCTGCTGTTGTTAGCGAGTCTGGTACATGTATGGAAATCATAAGATGATTCTGTGTTAATATCTTTGTACATCCAATACTGTAAGACCATTTATAAAATAGAAACATGAAAAACAAAGGAACCAACATATCTTATATGAGTTGAGTCTAAGTGAGTAAAACGGAGATATTAATACAGATATGCTACACATAATAACAAAAGCAGCATACTTAATATAGAAACCGTCGGATAGGTTTGTCCATTGGTTGGGCAAAAAAGTTAAAAATGAATCTTTAGGTTTACAATAAGTTAAAGAAAAAGCAGGGTATTAATTTATTATGTTTTTATTGACTCTAAAGCTGAATTATTATTATTTACCTGTACGAATAAACTCACGGTAGTTTAACAAACACATGTAATTAATAAAGAATGCACCTTAAGTGAAAATCAAAAGAAAAAACTATTTATTATAAAAAAGCATAAATTCTGTTAATTTCACATAAAAAATTGTTAAAATTGTTTAATCGCTGTCTAGTTTCTTTGAAATTAAGCAAAAAAGCGAGACAATGATCGGCCTGTATTCTGTTCACCAACGGTATTGAAACCGCGTTTTCTGCGTTGTAAATCCGCAGACTATGACATCAAAAGAGCTGCTGTTTAGAATTTACAAAGTTGTTGTTCATTTTCCAGAGATTAATTCCTTGCCTATAATATCAGATCCAAATTGTTGGATGCTTCCTTGATTGGCTGAAGGAACATCACGTGACATCACGTGATTAATGGAATAGTACCATTAATATCACAAATGAGAGAAACCACACTCTATGACCCTTTGCGTCACTATATAGTAGTGAATCAGACCTGGCTTCAGCCGAATGAGCGATAAGGCTTACTCTTACCTTACTAAACTTGTTAAAATATTTCCTGAAGACTTAAAAAACAGAATGACCTTCACTTTCACCAGATTTTAATCCTATTGAATATGTACGAGATGTCCTCAGGAGACTCTTCGGACTTCGTCACGTAGCTCCAACCACTGAAAATCCCATGAAAACAGAGAAGTGGCCAAGTATAACACTTTAAGTGTGCAACGTCAGGATGTCAGACTGCCCTTGGTCACGATTCTTCATACACAATTGTAATAAACTGTAAAGTTACAACTACAGAATATCCACCAAATCTTCATTTACTAGCATAAACTAGCTGATCAATCATTTGCATTTCAAATAGGATGAGTGGTTTAATTACAAATTAACTGACGGGGCGATTGATGTTATTTCGAAACAATGGATAAACTTTATCAGATCTTTAATATATTCTTTAATTGTTTTAAGTATTCTTATTACGTACAGTTAAACTTTACTGTGAAATTGGGGGCATGTTTGCTCAGTGTTACAAAAGCTTATATATATACTACACTGCATTTGTATTTGGTTTTAGTCAAAACCTAAATGAAATCGTATATCAGCACGTACTGCTCTGTTGGATTCAGGAGC
Source organism: Tachypleus tridentatus (assembly GCF_004210375.1). Classification (NCBI taxonomy): domain Eukaryota; kingdom Metazoa; phylum Arthropoda; class Merostomata; order Xiphosura; family Limulidae; genus Tachypleus; species Tachypleus tridentatus. The sequence goes on from NC_134828.1 coordinate 106,556,108, forward strand.
ATTTCAACAAATTTCCACAACCTGCCTATTAGCAGTTTTACAACAATTCGTCAATTTCTATATTAACCATCTGTCAATTTTACAATAAAAGCCCATGATGTTACTATCGATGTGATATAAAATCGTCACGAGAGAATGTAGGAAGTTTTGTTTGTTTGTTTTTTTAATTTCGCGCAAAGCTACTCAAGGGCTATCTGCGCTAGTCGTCCCTAATTTGGTAGTGTAAGACTAGAGCGAAGGCAGCTAGTCATCACCACCAACCGCCAACTCTTGGGCTACTCTTTTATCAACGAATAGTGGGATTGACCGTAACTTTATAACGCCCCCACGACTGAAAGGGCGAGCATGTTTGGTGCGACGGGGATTCGAACTCGCGACCCTCAGATTACGAGTCGAACGCCTTAACCCACCTGGCCAATATAGGCAGTTTTGTGAAGAAGCAAAACCTAGCTTTTAATGATACTTCCAAGGAAACAACACACACCAGTATTGCTTTATGACTTCAAAAATATAATGTAACACTTCTGTTTATATACATACATATATATAATTACTTATTATTTGTTTATTTCGCGAACTAACATTTAGTTTGCGTTATTATATTTGTATCTTGTCAAGTGAATATGTTATATGGATATGTTATAAATACCTTATTTAAAAGCATTCTATACGTGGTACCTACTCTGCTCATAGCACGACGTTTAAAATACATTTATTAAGGTCATTGCACATAACATTATACACACAGACATTGCAGTATCCTCCTTTAAGGGTATGGATCACGATGTTACAAGATAACATTTTTTTTTGTTTTTAAGTTATAACAACAGATTCCGATGAAACCACCACTTATTTGTTAGTCGACATGAAGGAGGGAAAAGAAAGGCGGAGTTTTGTGCTAATATGTCGGCAGATCACGAGCTACCTTTGTTAACCCCCTTCCTCCACTCTCTCAGTGTTGGCCGTGGCCTAATGCCTCACACATCTCTCCCACATGGAGTGATCGGTCATCGTGTGAAGATATAGGACGAACGCTTCTTGAAGATTGGGTGCACAAACGTGCAAAGGTTTACACATGATCCTTTTTAATTAAATGAGCCGTACTGCCCACTTCCATGTCATTAATGATCATTTTGAAACAACGTGCTGAATGAAGTACAAAACAGAATGTGTAATTAGTTTTTATCGAGACATTAATTATAGTTTATTGTTGTATGACCTTTTTTCCTGCTTCATGATGTAATAAGAAATGCTGAAGGTCGTAACAAGAAAATATTTGTTTGTAAACTTCGAGCATAGCTACACGAGGGATATCTGCGCTGTCCATACCTATTTTAGCAGTGTAAGACTAGAGGGAAGGCAGCTAGTCATCACCAACTACCGCCAACTCTTAGGCTACTCTTTTACCAACGAAGAGTTGGGATTGACCGTAACGTTATAACACCCCATACGGCTGAAAGGGCGAGCATGTTTGGTGCGACGAGGATTCGAACTCGCGACCTTCAGATTACGGGTCAAGTGCCTTAACCACCAGGCCAGAGTGGGTCCCAAATAATATAATTGTATACTTATTCTAAATTGCTTTGTACATAACTACGAAGTTAAACTCCACTATAAATAAAACAAGTTTAATAAATGGCAGTAAAAGAGCTAAGACCCCAACAACTGAATACCTCGTCTACAGTTGTTCTTGTCATCTTACTTCATAACTTTAAATTTTAAAACTGAACATAATTGTTTATTATCATTTTTAAAGGTGAATTTTACAGTAAAAAGAAAACTTTGCAGTCAAAAGAACTACTCATTCTGATTAATTTTGCAGGTTCACATTTTTTATAAAATATATGTGCTAATAAATGAAACATAGAACTTGGTGCAGAAAGAGCTCTTTCCGAGCGGCAATCCGAACGTTTTAGTTTTTACGTTTGCCGCTAGGAAAAGTACTGTAACGTAATAGTTGCCAAACAAACCGCCAACGCCAGCGCGTTGAATCTAAATAAACATGACCAGTGCATACAGAGAAACAGAGGCAGAGTCTGTTTTGACTTTGTGTTCTGAACAGTGTTGAGTAGCACCATATCAATTCGAACCTACTCTGAACGAACCTAGAACAGTTACTTTTGACACAGATCTGACAAGTTCTAGTGATGAGGGCAGTTCCACGAACGAGAGTAGCAGAACTGTGAGTGATACTGATAGCGCCCAGGCCGGTTGCGAGTCGGTTGTACCTCCAGTGGAAGAATGGTAAGCTTAAGTCATGACAACAAATATGATCTGTATTATTTCACGTGCAATTTTAAGCATCTCGAAACCTGTCTGGTGTTTATAAATTATTGCTATCACAGACTGGGTTTTATTTGTTTATACTTTGCCGACTATGGAAACTAATACTCGGCCCTTTCGGGTATTTATGACTCGTAACAATATGGTGAGGACGATCCTGTCTGCTGCCGATGGTTTTTTTTCATTCTCAACCTGCCTGGCTTGGAATCCGACACAAAACACGAGCGTTTAAAGTGATCTTGACAAAGTTTTGCATGGTGTGAAGGAGTCCAGTTCTTCCTGTTGACCATCGCACCCACTGTCGCCGCCTTGCCGGTTTCTTTTCCTTGCACGGAAACGAAAAGAAGCTTTTGCCCGATGCCTAACCGTTTTTTACAACCATAAGCAACGCAGTTTTATGTTATCATAAAACAAACATAAAGTAGTAATATCAAGACAAAAAATAGTCTCACAAAGTATGTAATCCGAAAAAAAGCACCGATAGATTTACATAAAACACCAGCACTGAAAGGAACAAAATGGTCGGCGCGCAACGAAGCGTGTTTGGCAACTATTACGTCATAGTTGTAAAATGTCACGGAAACAGCCGAACGACTGAGAACTTGAGTTCGAGTACCCGCATATTTTGTTTCGTTTTTTACTCAAAACCTAAAGTGTTTAAAAATGTTCCAACCACACAGGAATTATACCTAACCAAAGTCCAGTTTCTAAGGCAATTATTAAATCTGTTGAAAATTCGCCTTTAATGCAATTCTTTATCACACATTCTTATCGGACAAATAAAGAAAAGGCTTCTCAAACTCGTAGCTCATAAATCACTGGGACTTCGGCATGGCAAGGTAGTTATATTGTTCGATTTGCAATTTGTAAGTCGCGGGTTCGAATTCCTGTCTCACAAACTCTTTCAGCCATGGGAGCGATGTAATATTACAGTCAATCCCACTATTCGTTGGTAAAAGAGTAGCCTGAGAGTTGGAGGTGATGACTAGCTGCTTTTCTTCTAGTCTTTCACTACTAAATTAGGGACGGCTAGCACAGATAGCTTTCGTGTAGTTTTGAACAAACTTCTCAACACAACAAACCATTTTTAAAGACTTCCGAGTAACCGAGTGCAAAACAAGTTTGGTACCAAAGTGCTAAATACCGCACGTACATAAGAAAAATTCAGTTTGATAAATTAGGATTTTTGTTTGTTTGTTAAACTTCGCACAGAGCAACACAGAGGCTGTGTGCGCTAATTTTGAAGTGATAGACCAGAGGTAAGCTAACCAATGAACAACACTCATCACGTTCTTGGGCTACTAGTGCCAGACATAACAAGATTTCATTGTCACTCACGGAGTGAAAATGCTTTTTGGCGAAACCTTGGATCCTCAGTCTGGCACGCTAACCAGTGGACCACGCTCACTCATGAGTAAGGACCAATAAAACGATTAACTGTTCATCACCTTTTCATTGCTAAAGTGAGTACCTTATGTGATCACACTAAATGAAGACTAACTGCATAAAAAGTTCGGACACGGCTTAGTGATCAATATAGTATATCATGAATTTGATGGTCTGCGGGTTCGCATCCAGTTGCCGAAGAAATGCTCTCCGCACTTTTTACCTTGGGTGTGTTACAATGATCACTGTAAAATGGAATTATTCGATTAGAAGAAATGCTCTCCACACTTTGTAGCTTGGGTGTGTTACAAGGATCACTGTAAAATGCAATTATTCGATTAGAATAGCCCACGACTTTGCTGCAGGGTCTGGGTTGGCTCCCTTCTACTTTTTCAGTAAAATCAGGGACGGCTGATCAAATATCTTCGCCCTTGAGCACATTTCAAAAATTTTAAAAGTTTATTATTCTGTTATCTCAACTTTACAGTTTCTTATGGGAATTATAACTTAATCACTTTCTGTAAAAATTCCATCGATAACAAAAGCTGGGTATAAAGTGTATTCATGTTGGATATTAACGTTTACTTAATGTTTTAGTTTGGAAACCGGTCAACATATTATAAATATCGGATGATTCTTATAAAATATGTTATTCTGTTAAATAAATTGTTAACATGATAAACAATTTAATGTATTAAAATAATTAAGGCTTAAAATCATAACTTTAAACAAAGTGTGTTATAATTTGTAACATACATAATTAAAAATGTATGCTTCACACTTGGGATTCGTCTAGTAGTTGACTTCGTTAGAGAAACTGAAATTCAATGCAGGTCTCCTAAACGTGACCAGAAATTCAATTTGATGTATAACACGGCACGACTTTTGATCTGTGGTGTATCATATGAACACTTGTTAACCTTTAGTAAAGTGTATGCTAAAAAAGTAACCCTTCTAACTCTCCCGTCTCCAGTTGAATTCCAAATTGATCGCTGGAACATTGGCTCACTGCTAATTTCGAACACCTTAAAAAAACCAAAACAAAACCGCTGAATCTACGGTTTGTTTTACAGGTAAGATACTGTAAAAAATCGATAAATTAGTTTCCGACGTGATAAAAATAGTAAAAAAAAAAAAAAGTTAATTGGAATACATTATACAGAGTGGCCCGTAAGTCCTTACCCATCCATATATCTTATGTATCTGTGTGCTGTCCCTCATTCTCGCTGCATAATATTATGTGACGCCATGTTCTGTGAGACATTTTCCTCAACATAACAGGGGTTATTGTTTTAAATGCTGCGGTAACAGCTGCCTTCAACTCATCATGAGTATTATAACGTTGTTTAGACACAATATATGAATGGGTAGGGACTTACGGGCCATCCTGCATATAACATGTAATTTTTATTTTTTTGTAAACAACATATTCTGTGTTCCTAGGCTGGCCCCCATTGTGTAGATTTGCGCTTAATTACAAACAGGACAGATTCTGTACTCCCCTCTTAGAAAGTTAAGGGACTATGAAAATATTTAATTTTTCTGGTAAAGTTTGCAGATGCACGACCATGATGTCGCTGTCGTTATATTGATCCAATGTAGTAGGGCGCTAACACTGGTCATTGTTATGCCCAGTAATCATGATAAACTTTTGACAAACAATGAAACAGTGACTAAACTCGGTTGGTTTTAGTTTCGGGAAGTAATATTTTTTTATTGGTATCGTGTTTAGTAAGCTTTTTTTTTTAATTTCGCGCAAAGCTACTCGAGGGCTATCTGCGCTAGCCGTCCATAATTTAACAGTGTAAGACTAGAGGGAAGGCAGCTAGTCATCACCACCCACCGCCAACTCTTTTACCAACGAATAATGGGATTGGCCGTCACAATATAACGCCCCCACGGCTGAAAGGGCGAGCATGTTTGGTGCGACGGGGATTCGAACCCGCAATCCTCGGATTACGAGTCGAACGCCTTAACCCACCTGGCCATGCCAGGCCGGATCCACTGCATAGAGAAATATTCACGCTTTCGAAGCTTAAAACTACGAAATTTGTGAAGATTAACAAATGCACATGTTTGTAAAAAGAAACATTAGGGCAGCTTTGTGTGATGCTGTTCTCACTTACTGACAAGTTTACTTTTCCTTAGATTTTGAACATAAATTACGAGCGACTTGACTGCAACGAAGACATTATGTAGTCTTTTAAAAGACTGATTACCATGGTAATACATAACAACCAACCATTACTCGCAGGTAACACGGAAAATACTTTTATCTTTATTAAATACTTATAACACTAAAACTATAATGAATTTTTAAAATAATATTACAGAGAAATTGTTCGTTTCAGAATTTTGTGTAAAGCTAATACGCGAACTATCTACACTACCACACTAATTTTTTTTTTTTTTTTTCATTTGATAGACTTAAAGGAAGGCACCTAATCAACAGCACCCACTGTTACTCTTTGTCTGACCGGATGGCGGGACTTAAACCTCTACAGTGAAAATGGCATCACAACGGCTACAAACCATCAGTTCGAGCACCCAACATTATGTTATGCCTGGTCCAATTTAAGAATCAGATTACTTACTAATGTACGTTTTGTGGCTAAGAAGGGGTTACCTCATCAGATTTTGAGCTCTCTCAAAAAAATGCATCTCTTCGGAAATATTCTATAGAATGATATCAGAGAAATGCTAGTATATAAACGTTACAAAAATCGAAATCTAGACATCCATGGACTTTGTTCAATTTCAAACCGTGGGGATGGGGCATCTGTAAACACGGCCGTCTCAGATCTTCTAACAAAAATAGCTCTAGGACTTTATCAATAATTTTGAACTACAAATCTTTATCGGTAATATTTATTAAAAGATACAAAACTTACATTTCAACTTAGATAATTTGTAGGGTTAGAGTAAATTATGAGGAAGGGCATTTATTTAATCACGACACAGTCTACGTCTTAACATGTTTTGTTCTTCGCTGTATTATTTGATAATCAATCAATAAGAAATAAACAGCAGTTTTCATAAATACCCGCTGCATTTTGCAAATACGAACGAAACAAAACGAATTGTTGATGTTTGTTACTTGTAGTTTATATTCACAGAAACAACTTATACTCAGTTAGTCAAGTGTCGGATAAGTAAACTAGTAACATACCTTCCGCAAGTACTCACACTGAACGTATACGGAGGGAAACGCACATGTATCTTGAAACTAGATATTTGATTTGTAATGGTAGATAGTTCGGATATCTTACTTACGTTATCGTGTCCACAAATTCCTCTGCTAGGTTGGACAATTAAAGACAAATGTTTACCGGAATAGCTATTTTAATATGCACTAAAAAAAATTCAAGTCACTGTCTGAATGTTAAAACCTAATATTGTCGTCAGTCTGCCTGAACGTTAAAACCTAATACTGTTGTCTATTCACTGCCTGAACGTTAAAAATTTAATATTCTTGCTCGCCTATGTACTGAAGCTATAAAATTAAAATGTATTAACTACAAAAGTGGTAAAATATTTGAGTCTCGGCTGATTAAAAAGGTTTGTTTTTATTATAAAAACGTTGGCGACATAAAATACTTTAATTCAGAAACGATTTAAGTTTAAAATCAAGCGTAACATGACATACTGGCTTTTGTATATGGATTAGTTAATGTAATGCATAGAAGCATCTGTAATATAGTCACCTAGAATATATAAACCTAATAATCCAAGCGAAACCGGGTATTATTTTGCTAGTATGTAATAAAAACACTAGACTAGGATACTTTTAAACTTTTACATTCATAGTCCCTCTATTGTACATTTCACAAATTATCATCCATCTTTTAAACCCGTTTGCATGTTCTAAGAGTAAGCGGCCATCAAAAACAGAGCAATTTTCGATACAAACACTGGTTTTGTATAAAAGTAGATAGCAAACGACAGCATGGATCAGTTTAAAAAATTGTTGTATTCTTTTAACACATCAACATTTGACCATAAATTATTTTATTTCTCAACTTGTGTACATGTTATTTCTATTACTCACTTATTTTCTCAAATAATACAAAATAAATAAATAAAAACATGAATCAATCTGCTATTTGGGATAAGAAATAATAACAATGTGCCCTTAACGACAATGTACTGTCAAGTCTGGCTTACTGTTAACTCCTTAAGGACAATGTACTGTAAGGCCTGTTAACACCTCAAAGACCATGTACTGTCAAGTCTGTTAACACCTCAAGGACAATGTACTGTCAAGTCTGTTAACACCTCAAGGACAATGTACTGTCAAGTCTGTTAACACCTCAAGGACAATGTACTGTCAAGTCTGTTAACACCTCAAGGACAATGTACTGTCAAGTCTGTTAACACCTCAAGGACAATGTACTGTCAAGTCTGTTAACACCTCAAGGACAATGTACTGTCAAGTCTGTTAACACCTCAAGGACAATGTACTGTCAAGTCTGTTAACACCTCAAGGACAATGTACTGTCAAGTCTGTTAACACCTCAAGGACAATGTACTGTCAAGTCTGGCTTACTGTTAACACCTCAAGAACAATGTACTGTCAAGTCTGTTAACACCTCAAGGACAATGTACTGTCAAGTCTGGCTTACTGTTAACACCTTAAGGACAATGTACTGTCAAGTCTGGCTTACTGTTAACACCTTAAGGACAATGTACTGTCAAGTCTGGCTTACTGTTAACACCTTAAGGACAATGTACTGTCAAGTCTGGCTTACTGTTAACACCTTAAGGACAATGTACTGTCAAGTCTGGCTTACTGTTAACACCTTAAGGACAATGTACTGTCAAGTCTGGCTTACTGTTAACACCTTAAGGACAATGTACTGTCAAGTCTGGCTTACTGTTAACACCTTAAGGACAATGTACTGTCAAGTCTGGCTTACTGTTAACACCTTAAGGACAATGTACTGTCAAGTCTGGCTTACTGTTAACACCTCAAGGACAATGTACTGTCAAGTCTGGCTTACTGTTAACACCTCAAGGACAATGTACTGTCAAGTCTGGCTTACTGTTAACACCTCAAGGACAATGTACTGTCAAGTCTGTTAACACCTCAAGGACAATGTACTGTCAAGTCTGGCTTACTGTTAACACCTCAAGAACAATGTACTGTCAAGTCTGTTAACACCTCAAGGACAATGTACTGTCAAGTCTGGCTTACTGTTAACACCTTAAGGACAATGTACTGTCAAGTCTGGCTTACTGTTAACACCTTAAGGACAATGTACTGTCAAGTCTGGCTTACTGTTAACACCTTAAGGACAATGTACTGTCAAGTCTGGCTTACTGTTAACACCTTAAGGACAATGTACTGTCAAGTCTGGCTTACTGTTAACACCTTAAGGACAATGTACTGTCAAGTCTGGCTTACTGTTAACACCTTAAGGACAATGTACTGTCAAGTCTGGCTTACTGTTAACACCTTAAGGACAATGTACTGTCAAGTCTGGCTTACTGTTAACACCTTAAGGACAATGTACTGTCAAGTCTGGCTTACTGTTAACACCTCAAGGACAATGTACTGTCAAGTCTGGCTTACTGTTAACACCTCAAGGACAATGTACTGTCAAGTCTGGCTTACTGTTAACACCTCAAGGACAATGTACTGTCAAGTCTGGCTTACTGTTAACACCTCAAGGACAATGTACTGTCAAGTCTGGCTTACTGTTAACACCTCAAGGACAATGTACTGTCAAGTCTGGCTTACTGTTAACACCCTAAGGACAATGTACTGTCAAGTCTGGCTTACTGTTAACACCCTAAGGACAATGTACTGTCAAGTCTGGCTTACTGTTAACACCTTCAGGACAATGTACTGTCAAGTCTGGCTTACTGTTAACACCTTCAGGACAATGTACTGTCAAGTCTGGCTTACTGTTAACACCCTAAGGACAATGTACTGTCAAGTCTGGCTTACTGTTAACACCTTAAGGACAATGTACTGTCAAGTCTGGCTTACTGTTAACACCTTCAGGACAATGTACTGTCAAGTCTGGCTTACTGTTAACACCCTAAGGACAATGTACTGTCAAGTCTGGCTTACTGTTAACACCTTAAGGACAATGTACTGTCAAGTCTGGCTTACTGTTAACACCTCAAGGACAATGTACTGTCAAGTCTGGCTTACTGTTAACACCTTAAGGACAATGTACTGTCAAGTCTGGCTTACTGTTAACACCTCAAGGACAATGTACTGTCAAGTCTGTTAACACCTCAAGGACAATGTACTGTCAAGTCTGTTAACACCTCAAGGACAATGTACTGTCAAGTCTGGCTTACTGTTAACACCTCAAGAACAATGTACTGTCAAGTCTGTTAACACCTCAAGGACAATGTACTGTCAAGTCTGGCTTACTGTTAACACCCTAAGGACAATGTACTGTCAAGTCTGGCTTACTGTTAACACCTTAAGGACAATGTACTGTCAAGTCTGGCTTACTGTTAACACCTTAAGGACAATGTACTGTCAAGTCTGGCTTACTGTTAACACCTTAAGGACAATGTACTGTCAAGTTTGGCTTACTGTTAACACCTTAAGGACAATGTACTGTCAAGTCTGGCTTACTGTTAACACCTTAAGGACAATGTACTGTCAAGTCTGGCTTACTGTTAACACCTTCAGGACAATGTACTGTCAAGTCTGGCTTACTATTAACACCTTTACACTTTTATAACAAAACAATATTTAACTTTAGTTATTTCTTGAATTTTTAAAAACTTCAACGAACAAAAAATTATATGAATACAGCAGTTAGCTTCAAATAGAAACATTCTGTAAAACTCGTGCACGGGGCATATCATTAGTTGTAATCTATTTCATATTTTAATTAATAGGTAATTTAATTTCTTGTCCTTACTTAGATGAGTAGGAAAGGCCCATACACCTTTGGAATGTAGAACAAATCTTAAGGTCTTGTAGTTATGAAGTTAGTTAACAGGTCAAAATCAATTTTCAAAAGGGAAATATTTTCTGTTATATTACAACTGAAATACAAGTGATTTTAAGGAATTTAAATTTAGTACTCATTTCTCAAACTCACGCTACTGATGCTTACAAAAAAACTTCACTTCTGAAGTATATTTTAAATAAAAAAAACAATGCTGGAAAACTTATTCCATATAAATAAATAAATAGAAAGACAAATACGGTATAAATTGATATAAAAAATTATAAAAAGAAATAAATATAACATAACAAAGATAGCTATAGCTTTCTGTACATGTGAAGTTGTTTTTTTTCGCACGTTCATATGCATACACATTTCAAACGAAATAAAACTGTGCAAATTGTGTTATGTTTCAACTTTCTGTGAAATTAGAGAAAGTTGTACGAATTCCGCAAGATAAACTGTAACTCATTAGAACCTTTATAACACACACTTGGACAGTTTCAGAGCAATATTAGTGTGGTTCAACTATTGGGGCACAACAGGGATTACTTACACTGTTCCTGTGTTTGATGGAATGAAAGCTTACCAAAGCGTTTCAAAAATAATACCAGAAAACATTTTGATAAACAAAATTATAGAGATCTATTATTATCAGCTGCTACAAAACACTGCCATTTAAACGTATGGTTTGAAAACACTCTTGTCTTCTGCAACATCTGTATACGTTTATCCATCAATAAAGGGGCTGCACATGAAACTTGCTTTTTCAAACAGTTCGTAAACTAATGAAATTGCAAAAAATTTTGAAATCAATCCAAAAAGCATTTTTAACTTATCAGTAGAGCATTCCATAGGTTCTACAAAAACCAAAAATAAACGTTACAAAGGCTCCTAAGAATAAACATTTTTTCAAAATTTTTAACAGGTCCACAAAGAAGTCTTTTTGTAAAACAGGAAAGAGGTACTGACTTTTTTGTACTCTGAAGACTGACTGCACTGGTTGAAAGTAAACAACAAATATTACAATAGGAATGATATCGATCTATTAACTGCTAAGTTTCACTACCTAGTAGTTAACATATGTTTTAAATATATTTCCAAAAATTCTACTTATAAATAACACTTGTATATAAGATGACAACATCAATGAAAGCCTTTCATATTGAAACAAATTATTCAATGATTATACAATAAAACATAAATGCAATGACTAGTACAGGTTATGAACAAAAATTAATAACATTGTAAGTAAAAGAATATCCAAAAACACAAAGTAATGCAATTACTGTATTTCTTGTAAGGAAACCAATGATACACATGTATCGTGTGCACACACAGCACATAAGACATGTATTCTCATTACTCGATAAATAAAGTACAATATTTAAATGTGTCAAAACGTTTTGCAATTTAAAGAAAATTTCTCAAGCGAAACCATCAAAGAACTTACTAAAAAGCACTGATACTTATCAGTGAGAAACAATTAAGTTAAACAACTCTAATTTTTCCACATTACAGAGGTTTTCTTTCATATAACAGTACTTCTGTGTGATAAGAGTATATTAAACTGATATTAGACAAGAGTTATATTTAGAGTAAGAACAACAGTTGTGAAGGATGTTAAACAGAGTATATTCAAGCTAAAGCACAGAAAGATTGCTATGAATCTAAATATGCAAACAGTTGTTAGAGCTGCTTTAATATATTAAAACCAGAAAAACTTGTATTAAATAGGTGAAATAAATTTGTTTAGATAAAGGTTGAGAGTCTCCTAGAAAAAAATAAAATATGCATAACCAGTAAAAAAGAAAAAAAAAAACAACCATTAGGTAATTACCAGTATTAAATAGATTTAAAAATTTGTTATAGTTATATAGTTGTAACTTCTCAAGAATGTTTTTTTCTCAGCCTATGGTGTCATTCACAGCAGTTTAGTTTCTCAAACAAACATTTGAGATTTCAGTATAATCCAGAATTAAGTTCAAGTTATTTCTAAAAGATGTTCTCAAGTACATAGAGTCAAGTTTGTTTAGACCAGAACAAAGAAATAATTTTTAAGATATTAAAGTCTGAAATGCCATGCTATTATTCTAATGAGCAAAATACCAGAACATATTTCTTTAATTTCATATCTACTAAAAGCTTTGTGTGAAAACAGACTATCTCTTATAAGTAAGACAGATGATTGTTTATTTCAGTAGCAATTCAAAAGTAAACAATATCCTTATACATCATACCATTAGCCACTCAAAACTTCAATGTTATCAGGAAATTGTGTTTGTGTGTTAATAGAACAGTTTTCTAACTCAATTACCTGAAGGAACACAGAAACACTACATGGCCTGTTCCAAAACATTCCTTTTGAATACAGTTGTTTTCTCATCACAAAGAGTACTTTGAACACTGGCACTGAATAAGTAATGATAACAAAAAGACTATGGCACAAGTTCAAAACCATAATTATGGTTGTAGGTTTTAAAGATCATCATGCCATGATAATTCATAACCAACAGTAAATAACACAAAAAAACAAAAACTGAAAGCGGCTTCATACTCACGTAACTAAAAATGAACTGGAAAGTCAAAAAGTTATTAGAAGATTTACAACACTATTTTACAATGTTTTATCCTTTCTCTTGAGCACTCTGTCAAGATAGTGTTTTCTATTTTCCTTCACTCTAAACACTGCTAAAATACTAAACAATTATTTAAAAATCTGACAGAACAGTACTTCTGTGCTAGTTTTGCATTAATATTTGCTGCATAAAAAGGAATTACTTGTATAGCATTAAACAATACTGCCTAGCACAGAACTACTAGAGACAAAGATTGTAATAAATTGTTGAAAGGTAGACTCCTTAGATTTTTTTAGATTGAGAATTATGTGTGGTTTACAGTTTCATTACTCCTAAACTTGGGAAGAAAGAGCCCAAATTTTGATTCTATTCCTGCAAACATTGCTGTTGCTAACTTGTAGCCACCGATATGGTCTGGATTGTCAGAGCGTTGCTCTGTAGGATGGATTGGTACCGTCACTTGTGAACCTTGGGGAGGTCTGATGGTTGAAAAAAATGAAACAGAGATGAACATTATTCTTTTTACACTGTTCAATTGTTAATAAGCAAGTTTTTTTTTAGTTCTTACATACGAAGGAAACTGACTTTCCTTAGAAGTTGACAATAAAATTATCCCCACATACTTAATAAAACTTGACAAAAGAAATTAACATTACTATCTAAAAACTATATTGATTAAAGTCATTAAAGTGTGTGTACATCTGATACAACTACAACTAACAAATTCGGTATGTGAACTGACAATTCACAATTCCTTCAACACCTGAAAGAGGGAAGAGAAAATGAACTCTGTGAACTGAAACACATGAATTCCATGGGATAAATTATAATGATCTTTTTAACAGACTATCACTGCAAAGGCTTAAGTTAGAGACACTGTCAGAAGGAAGAAATTACATATCCAATCTATGACTTCAAAATTACAATTAATATTAAGGTTGCTGTACTAATAAGAAATTAATATAAAATGGTATTCATAAAGGTGTATTAGTGTAATGGTTTTTTTTGTTCTTTAATGAGAAGGAAGGCTTACAAAATTTTCAGAACCTCAGAGTTAAAATAATGAAAAGCTTCGGTGACTTGTATTTATGAAAGTTGTGGTATCTGCTTATAAGCTACAAGTTAATCCATACACGTTGAAAACAAAATTAAAATAAGCCAATTTTATTTTTATCCAATTTTGTATTTAGGATTTAAAAAAAAGAGTTATGGTGGATAATGACCTTTAATTGTTTTAAAATGAAAATAACAGTTGAAATACAAGTAGACACTAAATGCCATACACTTCAATACAATGATAAGTAACAGGATTTCTTCCTAGTATACTGGCAGATTTTACAGAAATAGAGGTAATGCAGTACCCTTGTTTCTAGGACAGCTTTCCTGACCACTCATTTTGTTTCGATAACTTCTGTTATTTGCATAATACAATCTTTATTACACTTTTTTGGTTCTATTCTTTAAAATAAAGTTCTCTTATTCTTTCTGTACAGAAAGATACGTTTTAAATGGATGAAAGGCGAAGAATAAATTGAATCATTAAACCAGCCCAATTAAATTAAAGTCTGACAAATTAAGTACAACTTTTTTATTTAGCATTGTCCATTTGAAGCATTGTATTTTGTTTCACTATAGACAGATGGATATATAAACAGATAGATATGGGTACCTGAATGACACAGATATACTGCATTACTTCAAGTTTAAGATTGCAACTTCGCTTTTGAAAAAGGATTTTCGAGGAAAAAAAAATTTGGACGATAATTGTAAAGAAGTAATTATGTTTTAAAAGAGTTTATTAGTGAATTGAAATATAATAAAAAATATATAAATATAGCAAGGAAATTTAAAATTTTCATTACATTACATTTTTTCCTGCTTTTGTTATTTAACCAGAACACGACTACTGCTGTTTCTTCTGACTCACTGTTATATTCAGACGTTGGAAGCATCTTCACTGCTTGATTCACTATTGTCCCAAAGAATGTCATCTTACGTTCCATCTTCCACACTGAATAAACAACATTTTAAAAACAGTTTTCTAATAATACCATCTGACACTTTTTTCTAAGCTTTTGAGATCCTCTCCACTATTACTGATACCTTTTTTATTATACCACTTGGCGTCAAAGCATGATTTTCTTTATTCAGCCAAGCATCATAATGCTGATGGATATGATCTTTGAATGACTTGTTAATGGACACGTGAAGAGGTTGAAACTGACCTGTCGTTCTGCCAGGAATTATCAACAGATCACTGTTTTTGTTCCTTAACTTACCCTTGATTTTCATTGGAAATGCATCCATTACAAGCATACTCCATTGCTTTAATAATGCACCAGACGTTCCCATACAAACCCCAATCACTGTTCCATTAACTCTGATGTCATCAGTCCACTTTTTTGTGCACAAAGTATTACACCTTTGCAAAAATTTTCTTTGGGCAATGTTTTTCTGTTTAATATGACATATGGCAGTAATTGCAGTAATTTATTTCCATCTGCAGGTACATGTAGCAAGACACTAACTCTTAACCTTCATAACCAGTGGTTTTAATTGTCACCTGTTCTTCTCTTTTGGCATTTACAGCATAGTTGTGCAGCATGTCAAAAAAAAACCTCCGTTTCGTATGTAATATCAATTTGGTTTAGGGAATATTGGTTTGTTTTA